>NW_017670320.1:0-90335 GCF_001879085.1 Nicotiana attenuata
ATGTTGAGTTGTCCCACATCGGAGGGATTTGGGATCCTTGGTCTCCTTATATGGCTTGGGCAATCCTCACATCATAAGCTAGCTTTTGGGGTTGAGTTAGGCCCAAGGTCCATTCTTATCAGATAAGTCACCGGAGAATCATCATGTTGTTAGGGGGTTTTCAAAGATAGCATTATGGTAAATTTTCTATTCTCGATTGTTAGATTATGTTATTTCGATATAGTCTACTTTTGGCTCTTGATGTATGCATGTTGGATAAATTTTTGTATTTGATTGTGTTGTAAGTATAACTATGTTAATTTATAGACCATAAAACAGTATTTTCTTTTAAGTGTAGAGATTAATTGGATAAATGCACTTAGAGTTTCGATTCGAGAATCGTAACTCCAAATGTCGAAGGTTGATATTTTCGGTGCTGCAATTCTAGCACCATACTTTTAGAAGGTTTGAAACGTGATTGATCAATGGAGAAAGCCGGTGACTACTTTTTCTTACAATTGGAACGACGAGAAGTCTCCCTATTATCAATATAATTTTGGTTTGAGTTTTCTATCTGATAATAGGTGAATTTGACTATAATCACGCACCAAATAATCACCTTCTTGTGAACTTTTAATGTGGAAAATGACAACAAAATGCTCTTATTAGTGCTTTACATGATTTGCAGGTGAAATAGGTGTAAGGAAGGCTAAGGAGCGGTTTTGGAGTCAACTATTGATGAAAAGAGGCTAATTGTTGAATTTCCAAAGTAACCCATTCAAAACAGGCCAAAATGCCCGGGTACAAGTTCCACCGCGGTTCTACCGCGACCGCGGTGAAACCGCGGTGGAAGGCAGTCTCTGAAGGTTGAAGATTCCGCGAAGGCGTTTGACCGCGGTAGAACCGCGGTGGGTACAGTAAACTTCGGGGACTTAAGTGTAAAACACGGGATTTTTAGACCTAAACCCTATTTAAAACGCTAGACTTCGCCCAAAAGAGGCAGGTATTGATTTCTAAGGGTTCTTAGCAAGAAAAACAATTGTGAGAAAGTATTCTAAACATCTTTCTTCTTTTCTTTTGATTTTATGATGAATTCAAGCTTAGTTTATTCTCCCATAGTCATGAGTAGCTAAATTCCTTGTCTAAGGCTTTGATGGACCCTATTGAGTGATGAACTTCTTGTTTATGTGAATACAAATTGCTAGTTAAATCTTTATTTGTTAACTTCGTGTTCGTTGTAGTTAATTGACAGGATCCTCAATTAGCTGTGCCTATATAGTGTGCATAACTTGGAAAAGAGTGCATATTTAGGGTATTGTTGAACAACACCACTCCTAGATTATTAGAGGAATCTATAATTGCAGGTTTAAAGGCGGGATTAGGAATAACGAAGCCTTAGGTGCAATTTAAATTGAATTGTGCGAATTTAAGCAAGCTAGTGTATCTCGGGAGAGTGCAATAGTAGATTACTGTGATTACTCGGGAGAGATTTGCGGTAAGATTAGCGTTCATGATTGATAGAGATGTGTGGGTAAATTTGTATGAGCATAAACAGAAGGGATTTCATCAATAGGGGAAATCATTGCCTTAGCTTTTTTTTTCATAATTGTTTACAACCCTTCTAATTTAGTTATAGCCTTTTATTTACTTGCAAGTTAGTTATTAAAGAACAATCAACTAAGAATTTGAATATTTGGGAAGCTGGTTCTGAAGACTTGGTGGGTCTGAAGGTAGCAGTTGATAGGTTAACTCTCTGTGGGATTCGAATCCGGACTTGTAAACCGGATTATATTTGCAGCGACCGCATTGTCCTTTTATACGGCATAGTTGGGCGTGATCAAATTTTGGTGCCGTTGCCGGGGAGTTAACGGAATTATCAATTGCCATTGACAGAAATACAAAGATTCTTACTGTAGTCAGTTTTCTCTCTACCAACTTTTTCATTGAAAATTTTGACGGTCGTTGATCTGGGTACACAGGTGCACGCCTAGAAATTCTACAAGGACTGGAGAACTACTTGAAGGACTCTCAGACCCCGAGAAGACATTCCGGGCATTGAATCGTGCAAACAAAAGACTTCAACAATCGCAACAAACACACCAACTCGAAACTGACATGGGCGACGTGAACGACCCCAACGGGAACATCAGGGATGAGCAAATGGCACCTCCTGTGCCTGAGGGTGCACTTTATGACTGGGCACAACCCACAACTGACAATCTGGCCACTGCCATTATTGTGCCTGCGATACAAGCTGAATCGTTCCAGATCACAAATAACATGCTACACTTGTTGCAGAACAAGGGACTTTTTTCTGGGACACAAACAGAAGACCCTCAGCAACATTTAAAGAACTTCCTGTCTATTTGCAAAACTCAAAGGCAACCGAACGTGACTCCGGAAGCAATCAGACTATTATTGTTTCCATTCTCGGTGACAGGAGCTGCTCAGGTTTGGCTAAACTCGCTTCCCATAAACTCTATAGCAACTTGGGATGAGTTGGTCAAGCAATTTCACAACAAGTTCCATCCTCCCAACAAGACCGCTCAACAAATTGATGAGATTGTGAGCTTCAAACAGAAACCATTGGAGACACTACACGAGACATGGGGAAGGTTTAAAGGAATGTTGGTTATGTGTCCCCACCATGGTGTTCCAGAGCAGATGTTGGGACAACGGTTTTACATGGGATTGTCAGACAGCTTGAAGAATATAGTTGATGCCTCGGCTGGTGGGGCATTCTTGAGCAAGACTTGGAGAGAAGGTCAGAATTTGCTCGACAAGATGGCGCAGAATTCGGGTTGGACTTCTAGAAATGCACCTATCACTCCAGTGGTGCACTCAGTGCCTCTTGATCCTTCTAATACAATGGCTGAAAACATGGCGACTCTTTTGACGCAAATGAGCATCCTCACCAAAAAGGTGGAGGAATCAGGGCAGAAACAACAGGTTCACATAGTAGACACTACCAACGGGGGATTGTGCACATCTTGCATTAGCCAGCCAATTGGTAATCCATGGAATACAGAGCATGATCATCATCACCAGCACCCTGAAGATATGAACTATGTGGCTAACTATGGGGGTCAGAGGCAAGGTAATCAGAACTGGGGTCAGCAGACTCAGCAGCAGTACAGGCCACCGCAGCCACAGTATAACGCCGGAAACATGGGAGGCATGAGACCCCCCAACAACATGGCACCGTATCCTAAACCACAAGGGTACAACAATCAGCAGCAAGGGTACCATCCACCTCAACAACAGCAGGGTGGAAGACAGGAAGACGGGTTTGCAAGGCTTGAAGCAATGATGCAGCAGGTTATTGGGTCCAATGCTAAAATAAATGAAAGGGTGGATGCACATGATGCAACTATCAAGAATATTGAGGTACAAGTGGGCCAGGTTTCAATGTCACTTAACAATCGTCCTCAAGGGACATTACCTGCAGATACCCAAATCAATCCAAAAGATCAAGGCCCAAAACAGTTGATGGCGGTGAGTCTACGTAATGGTAGGGATCTAGATGTTGAGCAAGAGAGAGCTCGAGAAAACATACGGGCTGAGACACTAATTCCAGTGCCCATTGAGCTGGATGACTCTACGGGATTGACAGAGGTAACAGTTCAGCCTGCTCCTGAAGAAACGAATATGCAGCACGAGACTGAGACAGTAGTTGAGCCAGTAATTGAGACAGCAGGGGAACCAATAGTTGAGACAGTAGCTGAGAAGGAGAAACCTCACGTGATTGGGAAGAAAAGACCTCCTGCACCATTCCCGCAAAGGTTGGCCAAGCATTAAAAGGAGGAGCAGTACAAAAAGTTCCTAGAGATGCTCAAACAAATCCAGATAAACATTCCACTGATTGAAGCTCTAAAGGAGATGCCAGGATATGCTAAAATGATGAAGCTCGGAAGTTTGACTTTCAAGACTTGTCGACTGTGACCCTTACTCAGACATGTAGTGCAGTGGTATCTAGACCTGTTGCTGAAAAGCTATCTGATCCAGGTAGTTTTACAATTCCATGCACCATTGGGAACTATGCCTTTGCTAAGGCACTTTGTGATTTAGGGGCCAGCATTAATCTCATGCCCCTGGTCATTTATAAGAGGTTAGGCATTGGCAGAGCTCGGCCTACTTCTATGTTATTGCAGCTGGCTGACAGGACTGTTAAGCGTCCATTTGGGATTCTTGATGATGTGCTTATTCAGGTGGGGAAATTCGTGTTCCCTGCAGATTTTGTAATCTTGGATTGCAAAGTGGATGAAGAAATTCCCATAATTCTAGGACGACCCTTCTTGGCCACGGGGAGAGCTTTGATCGATTGCGAGACCGGGGAGCTTAAGATGAGGCTCAATGATGAGGAAACTATATTCAATGTGCAGAAATCGATGAGGCGACCAAGTGAGTTCGCAAATTGTTCCCTTATTGATGCAATAGATGTAATTGTAGAGGCTGATGACGAGGCGTTGACGGTTGAGGATCCCCTTGCTGCATGCTTGACAAATTTGGATGAAGTGAATGGTGAGGATTTGGCGGAATGGGTGTTGGCACTAGAAGGTAAAGGGTTCTGGGAGAGAAATCTGGAGTTTGAGCCCTTGCACTTAGAAAAGAGAGAGACCCCTCCAGCTAAACCATCCATCGAGGAACCCCCTAAGCTGGAATTGAAGCCTTTGCCAACCCACCTCAGGTATGAATTTCTGGGGCCTGACTCCACATTACCTGTTATTATCTCATCTAGTTTGTTAGATGTGCAGGTTCAACAGCTTTTACAGGTACTAAGGGAGTGCAAAACTGCCATTGGGTGGACCATGGCAGACATCAAGGGGATCAGCCCCGCCTACTGCATGCACAAGATTCTGCTGGAAGAGGGGCACAAACCTTCTAGGGAACATCAGAGACGGCTAAACCCGAATATGAAGGAAGTGGTGAAGAAGGAAGTGATTAAATGGTTGGATGCGGGAATCATTTTCCCAATTTTTGACAGTAGTTGGGTTAGCCCAGTTCAATGTGTGCCTAAAAAGGGTGGTATGACGGTGGTAAAGAATGACAACAATGAACTTATATCAACAAGAACCGTCACAGGCTGGAGAATCTGCATGGATTATAGAAAGTTGAATCTAGCCACCAGAAAAGACCACTTCCCACTTCCCTTCATTGATCAAATGCTGGATAGATTAGCAGGGAGGTCACACTTTTGCTTCTTGGATGGGTACTCCGGGTACAATCAGATCTCCATTGCCCCTGAGGATAGAGAAAAGACCTCATTCACATGCCCGTACGGAATTTATGCCTTCAGGAGGATGCCCTTTGGTCTTTGCAATGCACCCGCCACATTCCAACGGTGCATGATGGCCATATTTACTGACATGGTAGAAGATATAATGGAGGTGTTCATGGATGACTTCTCAGTGGTGGGGAACTCATTTGAGGACTGCCTAGTGAATTTGACGCGTGTGCTGAAACGGTGCATTGAGACTAACTTGGTTCTGAATTGGGAAAAGTGTCATTTTATGGTACAAGAAGGCATAGTCTTGGGGCACCGGGTGTCAAGCAAAGGAATAGAGGTTGATAGAGCAAAGGTTGATGTCATAGCAAAGCTGCCGCCGCCAACTTCAGTCAAAGCCATAAGAAGCTTTCTTGGACATGCCGGATTCTACCGGAGGTTCATTAAGGACTTCTCCAAAATTGCCAACCCTCTCTGTAAGTTGTTAGAAAAAGATCACCCTTTTGTATTTTCTGATGAATGCAGGGTAGCTTTTGAGGTGTTGAAGCAAAGGTTGGTCACAGCACCCATAATCGTTGCCCCTGATTGGGAGCAACCGTTCGAATTGATGTGTGATGCCAGTGACTATGCGGTGGGGGCAGTGCTGGGCCAGCGGAAGGACAAACTGATGCACCCAATCTACTATGCTAGTAGGACGCTGAGTGGAGCCCAGTTGAATTACACAGTGACAGAGAAGGAGATGCTAGCTGTGGTATTTGCTTTTGACAAGTTTCGGTCCTATCTAATAGGATCCAAGGTAATCGTATACTCTGACCATGCAGCTCTTAGGTACTTAATAGAAAAGAAGGACTCTAAGCCACGCCTGATTCGTTGGGTGTTGCTACTGCAAGAGTTCGATCTTGAAATTCGTGACCGCAAGGGCACTGAAAATCAAGTCGCTGATCACCTATCACGACTTGAATGAGCTGAAAATGTAGTAGAAGCGGAGGAAATTCTAGAAACTTTTCCAGACGAGCAGCTGCTCGTTACCACTCATCAGGAAGCGCCTTGGTATGCAGACTATGCTAATTACCTGGCCAGTGGTATTGTTCCTCACGACCTGTCATCGGTCCAGAGGAAGAGATTCTTTCGCGAAAGCCAATGGTATTACTGGGATGAGCCCTACTTGTTTAGAATATGCCTTGATAACATGATCCGGAGATGCGTCCCGAGATCGAACATCTCTGTCTGCANGAAATTTCAAACCGGGAGACAAGGTACTACTTTATAACTCAAGACTGCGGTTATTCCCAGGAAAGCTAAAGTCAAGGTGGTCTGGACCATTTCGCGTGGTTGAAGTGTTTCCTTCCGGAGCTGTGGAAGTTTCTACTGAAGATGACTCTCGTACATTTAGAGTCAATGGTCAGCGGTTGAAATTGTATGTGGGCATGAACGAGCCTAAGGAGATGACCGAGCTGCATTTGAATGAACCCCAGAGGTCGAGCGAACCTTAATTTCGCTCACTTGAGTCGTGCCGCGACGTTAAATCAGGCGCTACGTGGGAGGCAACCCATGACATTGTTGTAATTGTAACCTTTGTAATCTAGTTTAAAAAAAAAAGGCGTTAGAATCAGAACAGGCGTTCTACCGCGGTTCCACCGCGACCGCGGTGAAACCGCGGTAGATTACACCCGCGGAACCTCACTGCCGCGGTTCCACCGCGAAAGCGGCAGAACCGCGGCAGGCCCAGACGCGGTCAGGTATTATGTTATTTTAAAAGTTTTTTTTCTTTTCTTTCTTTTCCTAATCTTTTTAAAACACCCCCCAACCTAAATACCCCCTATTCCGCCCCAAACCCCCATTCCCCTCTTTCTTTCTCTCTCTCTCTCTCTTCTTCTTCTTCTTCTTCTTCTTCCACACCATTCATCCCCAACCCACACTCCCACACCTCCATTTTTCTCTTCTCTTCAACTCAAGTAAGTTCTTCTCCTCTCTCTCTATTTCTTTATTTTCTAAGTAGTGTAATTTGTTAATATTGTAGTTGTAGTTGAACCCTAGTTAGGATTAGTATAGTCATTTCAATTTTTTTGCTTTCTTGAATGATTACTATGGTTATTGTTGTGTAGTTAATGTTTGGAGGGTTGTTGGTGCCACATTAGTTGGGGTCTCCATTATAATATAATTGTGAAATTGTTTTGGTGGTTTGGAGACCTAAACTAGTTTTATGGTATATATTGGTATTGGGTCATATGTTGCCCATGAATGGTGGTACTATGTTGTATATTTTTGGGGGTGTTCTAAGCCCGACTTAGGTTTGGGGTGTTGTACAGGATGGTTATTGTTGTAGGGTGACTTGTTGGTTTAATAGATAATTGTGTTGTAGTTTTGTTAGCATAGGTGCTCATTGTTGGAGAATGGTGTTGGTCTTTTGGTGGTGTTGTATATAAGGGATAATATTGAATGGAATAAGTGTGGGGTGTATGTTGCCGGATGTGGTACTGAAAAGGTGGAGCTGTTGTAGGGTTTGTTATAGCTGGTGTCATTGGGTGGTGAAGTCTGAGTAACCACCTTATTGGCATTAGCTAATGCACTTGGTTGATGGTTTGTTAACTGTTTTCAGGATTAATGGCTCCCAAAAGGCACAGGCGCTCTGGCGGTCCTTCCCACCGACCTACTTATGATGAATCTAGATTCCAATCGGAACAGGCTGAGGATGACTTCCATGCCAAAGCTAATAAAACGTTCATTCAGGAAATCCCGATTGATCGGGCTGCCCTTCGAGTTGAAAAAGTGGAGATGTATGAAGAGATCCGGCGGCGGGAAATGGAGTTCCTCTTTGCTGACCCTGCACCTGTCAACAAGATGTTGGTTCGTGAATTTTATGCAAATTGCCCATTGAATTTGGGTAGGGAGTTGATTGTGCGGGGTACGGTGATCAGTGCTCAGATTCCAACAATTCGCCGGGTGTTGAGGTTACCTCCATTCACCAGCGATGTTGACTACTATCATGACCGGCCAAGGGTGACATGGGAGGTCATGACAGATGTGCTTTGCTCGGAGGGGCGACCTATTTGGCTAAAGGAAGATATAACTCTCAACTCTAACTCCTTCACTCACCTAGCTAAGTGTTGGTTGACGGTTATCTGTAGCAGGTTCCTGCCTTCTAGCAACACCACGGACGTGAACTTCAACAGGGCATTGTTGACTTGTTGCTTGGTGACAGGGAAAGATTTCGATGCAGCACGGATAATTGGCGATGAAATGGTCTTACGGGGACCGCTGCTGTCTAAGGGATTCTACTTCCCTTCCTTGGTAACCACATTATGCTTGCTGAGGAACACTCCTACCAACCCTGCTGATGGTGACTTGCCCCCAAAAGCAGATTTCAAAGCTTCCAGTATCAGAGTGGGGAGGGGCACTCGCACTACCATTGAGATTGATGATGAGGAGGACGATCCGGTCCCTATGGCACAATCTAGGCGGTCTGTCGACAGTGCTGGACCCTCTTGGCGCCCTCAGTCTGGAGCGGACCTATCTCGCTCCCAGTCCTCCCGGCCTATGTTGCGCTCATTGGAGGAAGAGGTTGCAGATCTTCGCACCTCGGTGGATGGTCTACACACAAGGTTGGACGCCATGTCACAGCGGCAAGCTAGATCGGAGAACAAGTTTATGGCTTGGCTGCGTGCATTGGGAAGGGCCTGCCATGTAGATCCCAGTACCGTCTCCGACTCAGATTGAGTTTCAGGGAAGTTTTCTCACCCTTCTGTTCTTTACTGTATTCTGAGGACATGGGGACATGCCATTGTTTTAAGTGTGGGGTGGGAGACTTGCTCTGACTGTGTATGGTAATGTATATAGATGTATGTTGTTGTGCTGTATCATTAGAGTAATATGTTGTATGTGTGTGAGTTTGTTATATTAGGATTAGCTGACTTGGCCCAACGACGGACACTTTTTGACGGGTTTCTTGAGGGTCAAAGTCAAATAAATAAATAAATAAATAAATAAATAAAAACTCGACTGGTAGAGGACTTTTCCTGATGACGGACTAGGTGGACAATACTCTTGAGGGAAGTAGTCCATGTAGGATTTTTATTTTATTTTATTTTCTTCTTTTAGGTAGTGTATTACCTCCCCCTTGGTTTTTCTTTTGACCACGGTTCTTTTCCAAGGGTTTTTCTTGAACCGGGTTAGGTAGATTTTTCTTTTTGAAGTTTAAGAATAAATGGGTGAAGGTCAGAATGTAACCCCAAATGTGTACACTTGTATAGAAAAGAACCTGAGTGTGTGACATCTATGCTTGTTTGTGGACTCATAATAAATGCCTTAATATAGCACATCTTAACTCGCTTGAACACTCGTATGATTGTGTTGATGAACTGATTCGGAATGAGTTACATGCTAAGTGTGTGTGAGCTGTTACTTGCATCTAATGTTTGCATATGATACCTAGAACTTGCCCTGTGTGTTTGCAAA
Organism: Nicotiana attenuata; assembly: GCF_001879085.1. Classification (NCBI taxonomy): domain Eukaryota; kingdom Viridiplantae; phylum Streptophyta; class Magnoliopsida; order Solanales; family Solanaceae; genus Nicotiana; species Nicotiana attenuata. The sequence goes on from NW_017670320.1 coordinate 9,659, forward strand.
GCGAAATAGAAGTTGTTTGGTTTTAGAGATGATTGAGGCATTTCTTTGTTTAACCCTTTATACTTGAAAAATCCACCTGTGCATATTACCATAGTTAAACCCTTTTGAGCCTGAAGCCTTTCCTTTGATAACCCTATAATGATCTGAAATGTGGTGTTTAAATACGCTAATTGAACTCTTCCCTCCTAAAAGCACTTGAAGCACTAAAATATATACAAAAGTCAAAGTGTGGGGTGGGGATAAAGAAAAAAAAAAGAAGGGAAAATCAAGAATGAAGGTCGGATTGGTGAACTGGCAGTGTATAATAAATCTGAAAAAAAAAAGAAAGAAAGAAGAGAACAGAGAAAAAGAGAAGTAGTCAGTTGTACCAAACGAGAAGTGGGGTGGCGCAAGTGAAACAAAATGTGGAGAAACAAGTGGGTTGATCATGGGAGTAAAATAAAAGGAAGTGTGTATTAAAAGTGCTTAGGGAGGTTAGTCACTATATCCAAATATATCCTACCCGTCCCTTAGCCTACATTACAACCTATAAAGACCTCTTGATCTTTGACTGAATGACTCGATTAGTGGAGTATTACACTAGGGGCAAGCTTATGGTGTGTCTGTGTGGCATGTGAATGCTCTTTGCTGAGAGTGAGTGAATTCTTTCTACATATGGTTCCTTATTGTTGAATTTTATGTGTGTGTGGAACTTCTCGCAAATTTTGTGTATCTGAGGGCATGTGACTCTGGAAGAAAAAGTGAGTCTTCACTTCTGTTAGAGTAATTAGAGTGAGCACAAGTGTGTCTTGGCATGAGAGTCTGCATTTGAGATATGATCGTGCACCGCTTAGGTCAATCTTTGATAATAGCAGGTGTGACATAAATTGGGGCAATGCATTGAGCAGTTAGGCCTAGAAGTGTGGTTTAGTTTGCTCGAGGACGAGCAGAGGTTTAAGTGTGGGGTGTTGATAATAGGTGAATTTGACTATAATCACGCACCAAATAATCACCTTCTTGTGAACTTTTAATGTGGAAAATGACAACAAAATGCTCTTATTAGTGCTTTACATGATTTGCAGGTGAAATAGGTGTAAGGAAGGCTAAGGAGCGGTTTTGGAGTAAATTATTGATGAAAAGAGGCTAATTGTTGAATTTCCAAAGTAACCCATTCAAAACAGGCCAAAATGCCCGGGTACAAGTTCCACCGCGGTTCTACCGCGACCGCGGTGAAACCGCGGTGGAAGGCAGTCTCTGAAGGTTGAAGATTCCGCGAAGGCGTTTGACCGCGGTTCTACCGCGACCGCGGTAGAACCGCGGTGGGTACAGAAAACTTCGGGGACTTAAGTGTAAAACACGGGATTTTTAGACCTAAACCCTATTTAAAACGCTAGACTTCGTCCAAAAGGGGGAGGTATTGATTTCTAAGGGTTCTTAGCAAGAAAAACAATTGTGAGAAAGTACTCTAAACATCTTTCTTCTTTTCTTTTGATTTTTATGATGAATTCAATCTTAGTTTATTCTCCCATAGTCATGAGTAGCTAAATTCCTTGTCTAAGGCTTTGATGGTTGATGCCTTGTCATTTGTAGAATCGGAGGAAATAAGAAGAAAAGAGCAAAATGAGAGAGTCTTATCGGTGAAAACCTTCACAGGCACCATAAGGCGACGATGAGTTGTGAGAAAGAACAAAATGAGAGAGGCTTGATGGTGAAAACCCTTCGGACACTACAAGTCGAATAAGGACCGTGATTCAGACAGGATAATCGGAGCATTGAAGCCTAGTTTCACGGCTTAGAGATACAACAAGAGTTGAACATTAGACTTGCTTGATAGATTAGGCCACTTAATCCAAAATTCATGTCACAGTCATTAGAGTTGGTATCTACCTCTGATAAGTTTCTACTTGGTGATTTTCTTGTTAGATGCCATCTCTTCCCGTTGTCCCCTTAACTCTGTTCTTCTTGCTTTGTTTAAGTCCTCTTGAGTCTGTTTTGTTAGAACAAGTAAGAAATGACTTCAAAATCTACTACCAGCTTTCCAATTGCACAAAGGGGAGTCTAGCTAGTACATCAAAGTGGTTTAAGTCAGGAAAGAGTAGTATGCGCACTGGGTTGGTGACAATTGACGTGCTTTGGGATTCATGTGAAATGCAAAGGTTCAGTAAATGTCTATTCATGAGCACAATGAACCAGATAGAGTGATTTAGGGTTTGAACGGATCAGAGGTGTTTTCTATGATAAGGTTTGACAAGAAAGTGGTTAGCCAATAATAAGCAAGGTCCTCAAGTTGAAATCAAAGTTATCATGACAAGTGTAGGAGCAATCGCCCTCAAAGTCAAGGCCACAAACCAACCACCATGTTTAAACTAACTAGTTTTCTTTGTTTGAAACAGGGACGAAGACCATGTCCAAATCAAAGCTGGGAAGCTTGAATTTTTCAAGTGCCGTGCCCAAATTTTGTCAGTACAAAGGCTGTTTGAGAAGGTTTTTACTTGCTAGGCATTCCCCTAGTTGAGAAGGTTTTTACCTCCTACACATTCCCCTAGTTGAGAATACCATTACCTCCTAGGCATTTCCCTAGTTGAGAAGAACCGCACCTCCCAGGCATTCTCCCTAGTCAGAAGAGTTTTTAGCTTTCCTTAAGTTCAGGAGAATCCCGCCTGCAGAATATGATTAGTTTTAGTTTCCTTAAATTATTAGTCTTTAGCTTTTCTTTTAGTTCAGGGGTCCCGCCTGGAGAATAGGGTTTGTTTTAGTTTTCTTAAGTTGTTAATCTCAAAGTTCAGGGGTCCCGCCTGGAGAATAGGGTCAGTTTTTAGTTTAGCCAAGCTCAGTTTATAGTTTTCCTTAAGCTCAATCCCTAAGAGACGCACTTCCTCGTTTGAGTCATTGAAGTTTCACCCCTAGGAGACGCACTTCCTAGTCTGGGTCTTTCAGGTTATATTTTTGTTTTAGGAGACGCACTTCCTAAATTGAGATTTTACCCCTAGGAAACGCACTTCCCAGTTTTGGGTCATTTAAGTTCATTCCTAAGAGACGCACTTCCTAGTTTGAGTCATTGAAGTTTCACCCCTAGGAGACGCACTTCCTAGTCTGGGTCTTTCAGGTTATATTGTTTAGGAGACGCACTTCCTAAATTGAGATTTTACCCCTAGGAGACGCACTTCCTAGTTTTGGTTCATTCAAGTTTCACCCCTAGGAGACGCACTTCCTAGTTTGAGTCATTCAAGTTTTACCCCTAGGAGACGCACTTCCTAGTTTGGTTCATTCAAGTTTCACCCCTGGGAGACGCACTTCCTAGTTTGAGTCGTTCGAGTTTTATCCTTAGGAGACGCACTTCCTAGTTTGGTTCATCCAAGTTGCATACCTAGGAGATGCACTTCCTAGTTTGAGTCGTTTGAGTTCATCCCTAGGAGATGCACATCCTAGTCGAGTCTTTAGTTTTACTCTCATCATCGCATCAATAGCATAGGTGATTTACAGTTTTGCTAACAACTCATAAATCCTCCTAGTGCAAACTGGGCAGAAAATTTTGTTTGTTTTGTTGTTTTGATTGCAGAATATTTCAAAAATCGGTTTCAAGTTCAAGTTAGAGAGGCATCAGGAGCTCGCCTGAAGAACAGGGTCAATTTTCAGTTTACAATTTCAAGTCGGAGAGGCATCAGGAGAATTCCGCCTGAAGAACAGGGTCAACTTTCAGTTTACAAGTTCAAGTCAGAGAGGTATCAGGAGCCTGCCTGAAGAACAGGGTCAGCGTTCAGTTTTCAAGTTCAAGTTAGAGAAGCATCAGGAGAATCCCGCCTGAAGAACAGGGTCAACTTTCAACTTTCAATTTCAAGTCAGAGAAGCATCAGGAGCCCGCCTGAAGAATAGGTTTACAATTTCAAGTCAGAGAGGCATCAGGAGCCCGCCTGAAGAATGGGTCAACTTTCAATTTTCAAGTTCAAGAGGCATCAGGAGCCTACCTGAAGAACAGGGTCAACTTTTCAGTTTTCAAGATTCAAGCCAAAGACAGCAGGATCCCGCCTGGAGAATAGGGGCAATGTTTAGTTCAAATGAGAAGTAGCACGAGCCACCTGAGGAACGAGGTTTTCAAGCTCAAGTCTACTCCAAGTTCAAGTTTATTTAAAGTGCAAGTAGCAGGATGCCCGACTGAAGAACAGGGTCAACTTCTAGTTTTCTTCAAATTCAAGTCAGGAGGATGCCCACCTGAAGAATAGGGTGAATTTTCAGTTTCATGTTGAAGGAGCAAGTGGAGATTCAAGGCAAGAAGTAGATAGGATCTTGTATTTTTCTTTTATATCTGCTGTAATTTTCCCTTTTATTTTGATGTAATGGCAGGAACCGCGGACCGGAACCTCGATGGCACCTCACTCGACTCTCCGACTCATCCTTCTATCATTTTCCAGAATTACACGTGGCCTGATTCCTTTATAGCCAAGGATATGTAGGCAGCTCAGATACCAGGGCTCGGTCACATTCTCTTTTATTTTAGTTTTTGGTCTCTCTAAATAAGAGTCGGGTCAAAAACCTGTCTCATCGTTCTTTGTCTGAAAACTTTTCGTCTTTCAAGTCAAAGAGGGGCAGCTGTAGACATGTAATTTTTGACCCCCCCGAGGTTTTACACATTACCTTTCATAAAATTCAAAAATACAAAAAATAGTTCTATTTTGTTTTCAGGAATATTATAGTTTGGTAGGAATATTATTTTAATTTTGCAATGAGTTCAATTTAATTCCGTGTTTTATCTTTTGGTATGGTATTTGAAAAATACCAAAAATAGGTCTGTTTTAACGGTTAATTTTATTTTAATAGTTATTTTACTTAAGTAGGATTAATTAGTAAATGGGGTAGTATTTTTAGTCTTGTTCAAGGAGAAAGAATAAAATTTGGGCTCAAACAACCCATTTTTTAGACCTAATTTTTAGACTCTTAGCCCATAAATCCAAGCCCAATACCTATAAAACTCTAACACTTTAAAAGGACTCTTCTTCTACATCTTTAGAACCTAGACCAAGCTAAGACCTAAAAAATATAGCTACACCCCAATTCCCCCCAACCTAGGAGCCGTTCCTGCTTCTTCTTCGACAGACCAAAACCAGAGACCCTAACCTAATTTCCTAAACTCCAAAAACCAGCGGCCAACTCCAAAACAAAAATAGAGCCTCACCCATCTCCTTCACGCCGGACCAGCCAACACCAAACAGCCGTTTCCCTGATCTCTAGAGCAACCAACAAAAGACACAAAGAACCCTAGACCTAAAAACCAAAAAAACAACTGCCATGGGAATATTTGATTTTGTCTCTTTAGTTGACTTGCTGACTAATCTGCTGCTACAACAGTTGATTTGCACAAATAGCCAATTTTATGACCCTTGTATTTCGTTGCTCCTTCTTCTCTTTACCATATCTGCCGGAACACGCACACACACAGTCACACACACGAACAAAAATCGAAAACAATACAAAAAATACTTCGTCTTCTCCATTCTTGATTTGATTTTTAGTTTTCTGCAACATAGAGTTTAATTGATGTTTGGATCCGTATTTGAGTTTGAGTCGTGTGGAGGTTGCATTGAAGGTTTAAGACCGAAATTCCGGTTCGATTTGTGTTCCGTTGAGTTCGTCGAGCCCCTGTTTACTGTTCCGGTTGTGGTCATTTTCCGGTTTGGACTTATGAGTTGCAGTTTGAATTCATCAATAAAAGGTTCAATTCATGCCTCCTCCCTTGTCCCTTGTCTTTTAATGGGATGACTTTGTGTTCTTGATATTTGTTTGTGCTAGTTAATTCTGTTTTGGTTGGATAAATTTTAAATAGCTAAATTGAGTAGTAAAACAAGTACTGGTGGGGTTGGGATTTGATAAATATAAAAGAACTTGAATATTAGATGAACATGGATCAATAAAGTTCATATATGGTTTGGGTTTGGGTATTAACTATTATGTTTTATTTTTACTGTTCCGTTATTACTTTCATTTGTTACTTCGTTTTGCTTTATTTTGTTTTGATAGGAGCATGCTTAGGCCGTAAATATTTATAAATATCGTAGCTTACTTTAGGCGCGATTAATAAATTATCATGGCTATGGGTACGGTTCCCGTGGCATAGTCACAATACATAAATCCCAATTCGGGTGTGCATTTCATATGACCCTATCATTAACTTCGAACAATAATAAAATACACATGTTGTAGATCGTGGGTACGGTTCCCGTGATACGAATCGCGACATGTACAAAAACAAACTAATGTACGACAATCGTGACTTGTTCCAGAAATAACTCCATAAATAAGTAAAAGCGGTATAAAATTAAGAATGCAAAATAGGTATTAAAACATATAATAAATCAGATAATTAGGCCAATTAATAATAGTTGAGCGACCGTGTTAGAACCACGGAACCCGGGAATGCCTAACACCTTCTCCCGGGTTAACAGAATTCCTTACCCGGATTTCTGTATTTCCCGGACTATAAAATAGAGTCAAACTTCCTCGATTCGGGATTTTAAATCGGTGACTTAGGACACCATAAATTATCCCAAGTGGTGACTCTGAATTTGAATAAATAATCCCGTTTCGGTTAATGTCACTTTAATTGGAAAAACTCCCCTATACCCGTTCAGGTAGAAAAAGCAGGTGTGACACCGAGTCCAAAAAGTTGTCTTGGGGACATCAGATGTCCTAATCTTCAACTGATGGTAGCCAGACCTCAAATCAATCTTCAAAAACACTTTGGCACCCTGAAGTTGATCAAATAAGTCATCAATCCTCGGCAATGGATACTTGTTCTTGATGGTTTGTTCAATTGCCGGTAATCTATGCACATCCTCATCGATCCAATCCTTCTTCTTCACAAACAACACCGGCGCACCCCAGGGCGATACACTAGGTCTAATGAAACCCTTATCAATTAAATCTTGCAATTGACCCTTCAATTTTTTCAACTCTGGCGGGGCCATACGGTATGGCAGAATAGAAATGGGCTGAGTGCCCGGAGCCAAATCAATGCAGAAGTCAATATCACTGTCGGGTGGCATCCCCTTCAGGTCTGCAGGAAACACCTCTGGAAACTCATGAACAATTGGTACTGAATCCAAAAGAAACTCCGCACTAGAATCACGAACATAAGCCAAATAAGCTAGACACCCCTTTTCGACCATATGTCGAGCCTTTACATAAGAGATAACCCTGCTGGTAGAATGGCCAGAAGTCCCTCTCTACTCTTCGAGCCAAAACCGGCAAGGCTAAGGTCACCGTCTTGGTGTGGCAATCCAATATAGCATGATAAGGTGACAGCCAATCCATACCCAGAATGACATCAAAATCAACCATGTCGAGAAGTAGAAGATCTACACTAGTCTCAAGACTCCCAATGGTAACCACACACGAACGATAAACATGATCTACTACAATAGCATCTCCCACAGGTATGGACACATACACAGGAGCACTCAAAGAATCACGAGGCATAACCAAGCAAAATAGGATGACACGTATGAATAAGTAGAACCCAGATCAAATAGATCTGAGGCATCTCTACTAAAAACTGAAACCGTATAACTGCGTCAGATGACTCAGACTCAAGCCTGGCTGGAAAGGCATAGCATCGGGGCTGGGCCCCACCACTCTGAACCATATCTCTAGGACGACCTCCTGCTGGATGGCCTCCATCTCTAGCGGCCTGACCTCCACCTCTAACAGCCTGACCTCCACCTCTAGCGGTCTGACCTCTACCTCTGGATCTTTGACCCCTACCTCTAGCTGGCTGAGCAGGCGGTGATGCAACTGGTGCCGGAATCATCGCATGAGAACTCTGCTGTGACGTGCCGCCCAATAATCTCAGATATGTCCTCCTGATATTCCCAAACCACCACACTCATAACATCCGTCCTAGTGTTGTGGTTGCTAAAATTAAGACTAGACTGAACGGTCCAGATAACTACGGTAGTAACTCTGAATAGGAGGTGCAATGATAGGAGCTGGCGGTGCACTGTAGGCTGCCTGCCCAGAATGAGGCACATAAGGACCACGACTCCCTGAAGCGCTGACTGATATGGCCTGGAAGGATGGCCCCTACCAAAAGTACCCCTGCCTACAGATGAGGCACCACTAAAACCACCGGAGTAACGAGACCTCTTATTTGACCCATGCCCTCTCTCTTGAGAAAGAACATCCTCGATCCGCCTGGCGACATTGGCAGCCGTCTGAAAAGAAATCTCACTCCCGATCTCCTTGGCCATCTACAACTTGATAGGATGAGCGAGTCCCTCAATAAACCTCCTTACCCTCTCTCTCTCTCGGTAGGAAGCAGAAGAATAGCATGACGGGCTAAGTCCACAAAGCGGGTCGCATACTAGGTGACGATCATACTGCCCTGCTGGAGGCACTCGAACTGCCTGCGGTAGCTCTCTCTATGAGTGATAGGAAGGAACTTCTCAAGAAATAGCTGAGAGAACTGGTCCCAAGTAAGAGCAGGCAATCTAACTGGTCTGGTCAACATATAATCCCTCCACCATTTCTTGGCGGAATCTGACAATTGAAATGCAGCGAAATCGACCCCATTGGTCTCCACTATACCCATGTTCCGTAGCACCTCATGACAGCTGTCAAGATAGTCCCGGGGGTCCTCTGAAGATGCACCGCTGAAATGATCTGGAAAGAGCTTAGTAAACCTATCCAATCTCCATAAAGCCTCAGAAGACATAACTGATCCATCACCGACCTGTGCCGCAACACCCGACTGAACTACCCCAACTGGCTGGGCTGCTGGAGTCTGAAACTGGAGAGCCATCTTCTCCGTAATGTGAGCAACGGGAGTCTATGCTCCTCCCCCAGCCTGAGAAACGGTTGGTGCCACAGGAAATGTACCAGCCTGAGCCACACTCTCCATGAATCCTTCCGGGACCTGAGCTGGTCCGACAGGCACAGTCTGTGCTGGAACCTCCTCATAAAACTCTACCTGTGGTTCCACCGCTGGAGCTGCTGCTCGAGCTGTACCCTTGCCTCGGCCTCTAGCACGACCTCAGCCTCGGGACCGCGATGACGCCTAACATTTCCCTTGCTAGGCAAGCCAACGTTAGAACAATTTATCCTTTTTAACAGTCTAAAATTAATTAATGAAGATGAACTGATTCAATTGCAATAATCCAAAATATAAATATGGAAGCTAAAACTGTAAACATCTGCTACAAAATCCCCGAACCTGGTTCCACAAGTGCACGAGCTTCTAGAGTAATACATACAATGGTCTGAAATAAATACAAAGTTGTTAGGATGAAAATACACATCCAAATAGAAAGAGGAAGAGGACTCCAGGAGTTACAGGCGCCAAATAGTCGTACCTCAAGTCTCCGCAGTTGTCCAATTCAAGCACAGTAATAATTGCCGCTAGGATCGACGCCAGAATCTGCGGTGTGCAGAGTGTAGTATCAGTACAACCGACCACATGGACTGGTAAGTGCCGAGCCTACGGTGGGTCACCAACAGTACAACCTATACGCAGTTTATAATAATGACAGAATATAGGAATATTGAACAGAACTTAATAGTCAACTGAAAATAATAACCACAGCCTCAAGAAGAACCAGTGTCGTCCAGAATTTCCAATCTTTGACAGTTCAAATACAAATACCGGAAATACCAACACAACTCAAGAAATGGAAACATATAGGTTGTTGCGGCGCAACCCGATCCCACCAGACAACACAAAATCCTCCCTTATTTCACCGTAATAGCAACAACAACAAAGATAATATTCATATAATATGTTGTGGCGCGCAACCCGATCCCACTATATATCAATATCAGAATCATAGTTTACTCTTATTTCACCATATCAATCTACCCTTATTCCACCAGTTGCGTTGTGCAACCCGATCCCACCGTATAGAAAATATTCACCCTTATTCCACCACATCAATCCACCTTATTACACCTGCTGCGACGTGCAGCCCGATCCCACCATATCAGTACCAAATACTCAAAGCACAATCAAAACAATAGTTCTACCACAAAGCCTTTGCAGTCAATAAATACCAAACTGAACCCAAAGGGAACTTGTACAGTAAGGAAATCCACACGAGTAATACTACACAGCGAGACCAATCCAGCAATTGACAATTTGAATGTGCAAGTAAGTCAATATAAGTAAATAACAGGGAATCATGAAATTATGGAAGAACTAACATCGTGAACAGGAGAAAATATTGAATAACAAGTAGCAATTAAGCATGGAAAGCATATAGAGCATATAACAGTTAAGACAGGAAGGGAAATAATTAAGACAACAACAATAACATACCCAGTAAAATCCCACTAGTGGGGTCTAGGGAGAGTAGAGTGTACGCAGACCTTACCCCTACCCCGAAAAGGGTAGGGAGGCTGTTTCCGGCAGACTCTCGGCTCAACAGGAGAGACAATAAATATCAGATTACAAACAAAAGAAAAGGCATGTAACAACAAAAGATGCCAGAAAGAAAATAACAGAGACGAATAAGTGAAAGGACAATAACACAAAACTATGCAAAACAACAATATGAGCACAACATAGATCGCTAGCAAACCTAACCAAAACACTATCAGACTACCCGGTACAAAGAGGGAAAGAACTCTCGACTACCCCCTAGCCTACCACCCTAATGCTCGACCTCCACTTGTTCTTATCAAGAGCCATGTCCTCGGAAATCTAAAGCCGCACCATGTCCCGCCTGATCACCTCGCCACAATACTTCTCAGGCCGCCCTCTGCCTCTTCTCGTACCTGCCAAAGTCAACCGCTCACACCTCCTGACCGGTGCCTCTAGGCTTCTCCTCCGTACATGTCCGAACCATCTAAGTCGCGCTTCCCGCATCTTGTCATCCACGGGAGCCACACCCACCCTATCCCGAATATGTTCATTCCTAATCTTATCCAGCCTAGTGTGCCCACACATCCATCTCAACATCCTCATTTCTGCTACTTTCATCTTCTGAATATGTGAATTCTTGACTGGCCAACACTCAACTCCATACAACATGGCCAGTCTAACCACCGCTCTATAGAACTTACCTTTGAGTTTCAGTGGCACATTCTTGTCATACCAGACTCCAGACACTAACCTCCATTTCATCCATCCCACCCCCAATACGGTGCGTAACATCTCCGTCGATCTCCTCATCTCCCTGGATAATTGACCCTAAGTACTTAAAACTGTCTCCCTTGAGGATGACATGTGAGTCAAGCCTGACTTCCACATCCGCTTCCCCTGTCACATCGCTGAACTTACATTCCACATATTCCGTCTTAGTCCTACTCAACTTGAAACCTTTAGACTCCAAGGCCTGCCTCCATACCTCCAGTCTCCCATTAACGCCACCTCATGTCTCATCAATCAGAACTATATCATCAGTGAACAACATACACCATGGCACCTCTCCTTGGATATGGTGCGTCAGTGCATCGATCGCCAAAGCGAATAAGAACGGGCTAAGCGCAGATCCTTGGTGTAACCCCATAACCACCGGAAAAGGCTTTGAGTCACCTCCCACAGTCCTAACCCGAGTCATAGTTCCATCATACATATCCTTTATCGCCCTAATGTAAGCCACCGGCACGCCTTTCACCTCTAGACACCTCCAAAGGACGTCCCTAGGGACCTTGTCATACGCCTTCTCTAGGTCAACAAACACCATATGCAAATCCCTCTTCCTATCCCTATATAGTTCCACCAACTTCCGTAGTAGAACGACCCGGCATGAATCCAAACTGGTTTTTCGATATAGACACCGCCCTCCTTATCCTCCCTTCCACCACCCTCTCCCAAACTTTCATGGTATGACTTAGTAATTTGATACCCTTATAGTTGTTACGATTCTGGATATCCCCTTTGTTCTTGTACACCGGGACCATTGTACTCCACTGCCACTCATCAAGCATCCTCTTTGTCCTAAAGATAACATTAAACAACCCAGTCAGCCACTACAAGCCTGCTCTACCCGCATATGTCCAAAACTCTACTTGAATCTCGTCTGGTCCGGTCGCTTTACCCCGACTCATCTTACCCATCGCACCCACGACCTCCTCAACCTTAATGCGCCTGCAATACCTAAAGTCTCGGTGACTCTCGGAGTGCTCCAATTGCCCTAACACGATGTTTCCATCCCCCTCTTTATTCAGAAGTTTATGAAAGTACGACTTCCATCTTTGCCTAATTTGGGCCTCTTCCATCAATACTCGACCATCCCGGTCTTTGATGCACCTAACCTGATCCAGGTCGCGAGCCTTCTTCTCTCTCGCTTTGGCCATTAAGGAAAAGCGGTAAATCAGGTAAGATAGATAATTCGCCGGCGTATAAGCACTCGTCACCTCGCATATACGCCGCCCACATGAGAATCACATAGCACATAGTCCGAGGGTCCTAATTCCCTCAAGTCAAGGTTAGACACAACAATTACCTCGCTCCAAAGACAACTCAAAGCTCAAACATAACTTTGCCTTTCAAACAAGCCTCCGAACCAACAATATCTAGCAAATTACCAACCAAATGATTCAAAATAAGCCTTAGGAATCACCCACGATTGCAAAAATTCAATTTAGGTCATTATTGAAAAAGTCAACACCCGGGCCCGCTTGGTCTAAACCCGAAATCCGAACCAAAACCCGATTACCCATTTACCTCCGAGCTCGATTATATATTTATTTTTGGAATTCGACCTCAATTTAAGGTCTAAATCCCCAATTTACCAAATCCCTAATTTCAACCCAAAAACCCCCCAATTCCACCATGAAAACTCTAGATTTTTAGGTTGAAAACCTGTGAAATGTAGTGAAAGATTGAAAGGAGATAGGTTAGAATCACTTACCAATGATTTGGGGAAGAAGGAGTCTTGGAAAAATCACCTCAAAGGTTTTAGGTTTTGAAAATTTAAAGAATGAACCAAAAATCCCGTCTAAGTCATATTTTGTTCAGCTGCAAATGTCGCATTTGCGACCTGGGCTTCGCAAATCCAAAGCCGGCAAATGCGAAAAATCCATCGCATTTGCAAAGACTCCCACACCTCTGCAGTTATCGCATTTGCGATGAAAAGTTCGCAAATGCGAACACTGAACAATGCGCAATTGCGACCATTTTATCGCAATTGTGACTACTGCTTGACCCAGCTCCCTCCGTAAATTCGAGGACTTGACCGCAAAAGCTATCACTGGCTCCCCGCAAATGCGACCTCTAGATCGCAAATGCGAATTAAGGCTAGCCCAGGTACTCTTCGCAAATGCGAAGAATTTGCTCGATTTTGCGATAACTTCTAATCACAGCAGCTGCACACAACAACCGAATACCGATAGAAAACCTCTTATCAACTAAAGTCTCATCCCAACGCTTTCATATACAGCCAATGATAAATAAAACACACAGTAAGCCATAACCTTTCTTAGATCAACCGTTCATGAAGCCACTTCTCCTTTGGCAAGGACCATAGCAAATTTCTGAGCCGAACCTCGATATTTATCCTTTCAACATGCTAAAACCGAATCCGTTTGCATTCATTAATGATCCCAACGATCTCATCTAATCCAACACAACCATTCTGGTGACATGACACCTCAATGCAGACTAAAGTCGCGACTTGCGCAAATCCGCGCACCAATAAGAATGATCCGAACATACTCAAATCATGAAAGTGGTTCAAATGAAAGAGTTGTACCGCAAGCTCACCAGTACCACCACAACACAAGATTGAGAACCCGTCTCTCATCATAGAAACAGAACACATGAATCTGACCCGCAAGGTCATACCTCCCCATATCTTCGCTGCAATGCACGACCCTATCCAAACACTGCTCCACATGACACACCTCAAGTCACTTTGCTCGACATTGACGACTACGCGCAATTGTTGTCTAGGACCAAAGCAAATCATCATAACCATGGTGAAGCAAATAACATACACCACACAAACCCGAAAGGGCACAACCGATATATCATTCACCGAGCAACACCCAACTACTCTTCCCACTCGACTTCCACGATGAGACCCTAATGAAACCGCACCATATGTGCCTATAACCAACAAATCACAATACCTCGCAACACAGAAAGGTAACTCATGGATCTCCCCAGATTACTAATAAACTCAATGACAATAGAATCAATACATCCCTCAATAATACAATTCGGAGCCAACCAAGCCGACTCAAGTTAGAACACGCATCCACATTGGCCTACCAACGAACTCCTTATCAAGAAAATCCTGAAGCTGCTCCTTCAACTCCTTTAACTCTACCGACGCCATACGATACAGTGCCCGGCATCAGATCGATACCAAAATCAACAACCTCACCCAGCAACATGCCCGGCCACAAGAACACATCCGAAAAATCCATCACCACCGGAACTGAATCAATGGTAGGAGTCTCTACACTGACATACATCACAAAAGCCCAATAAGGAAGACAATCCTTCCCAGCCATCCGCTGGGTCTTCGAAATATAAAACCACCCTACTAAGAACTTAATCTGTCGAACCTCGCCACTCGATCCGTGGCATTCCCAGCATAGTCAACAGGGCCGCCTTAGCGCAATAGTCCTGCATAACACAACACGAAGACAACCAGTCTATACCCAATATTACATACAAATCTAACATACCAGCAGCAAAGGATTCACTCGAGTCTCCAAACCCCGATAGTCACTAAACAATGCCGATACACACGACACAACCACAACATAGTCTGAATATGAGAGCTCCCAGTCTCCAACTCCATATAGCACACGAATCACCATACCTGATCCTAACTCCGCCGTCCGAATGTATACCACACCTCAATTACCCAATCATTCCACGAGAGATACTCTAGAATTCCTTTGTGCTACCAAGCAAACTCGAATATCAGCAGTCGATCTAACGAGAAAGTGCCGCAATACTACCGAAGTACCATTAACTCAATCGCATTGCTTTTTCTGAAACATATACCCTCGTCAATCACCCCAAATTAGAAATACTATTTCCTTAATCATCCGAATACCCTTTCTCTAATTATCTGAAGCTCATTTCTCAAATTGTCTGAAGCTGCCCGCTGCCTAAGAGTTTTATGACCTCCTTTCAGAACTGAATTGTAACCTTACACACGCAAATCTCAATCCTCCACAACACACTGCATATGCCATACCATCCTAGGATAATGTGAGAACTTCATATCTCTTCCAAGCCACAAGCCACTATGTACTCAACCAATCGAAATTTTTTCGTTGAGCCCAACCTGAAAGAAAATCGCTATACATCCCATGCTCCTCACGCCAGCAGAAATATACATCTCTAACCACGGTAGAAATCAGCAAGAACCCTCTGACTCCCTTTTGCACAAACAAGTCCGTCAGGACTGAATCTTCCTAACTCAATCAACCTACGCAGGACACAAAAATCCAAGAGCATTGCCGTGAAATACCCGTAGAAACTCATTACCTCGCAACCACCCAATGAACTAATCACATCCTTACCATACCGATCTGACCTACTACCAAGCTATCCCATCCATCCGAGCTCCCTTCTGATTACCTTCAACTTGATACTCCTTCTTGCTATAACCTCACGATTCCTCAATCCAGACTTACCACACAAGACCCAAGCATAAAACCACACTGTACAAGGCTCATAAAGCCGCTGAGTACTCTTTTAAATATTTCCAAAAGCACCACGCTCAAAATGCTTACCCCGAAGATACTTCCTACGAGTCCAAAGCCATTACCTTCGCCTTCCTGACACTGATATATAGAATCCCATAATCAATATAGAAAAATACCACAAGTCTTGACATCTTCAATGAAAACTCAGTTTCTAACCACATATACAACTTTAAAATACCCAATTGTTACATGTAGAGCCTTAAACACATTGGAACCATTCTCGAGAGTTATTTACTCTATTCATACTGCAATTAGCCTGATCAAACGAACCGAACCACCCGTGCCTCATAAGCACTCTGGCACCGCAGAGTGTAACATCATTCCATTACAACTCAGCAACTTCCTGCCCTATGCACCGAGCATTCCTTACCAACAACAACTCAAGTCATTCCCCAATTCTCATACACCCATAAAGCATAACATAACCTTTATTGAAATTTCCTTTACTCGAGCCATAACTGATTCACAAATACGCCTCGAACTGGAACCAACCTAGCACATAACCGTGCAATCAGCTAATCAATAGCAACTCCCCCACTTGGCTCGAAGCCATAGATCAAAACACACACCGCAACTCATAACGCATATACTTTATTGCCGCCATAATACTATAGTGATATTAACTCAATCCTTCATAAGCTCGTGGAACACAGACCATCCAGTACTTCATATCTTCTGCAAATCTCGCATTTACTCTCATAACAATTAAACCCACTCTCTTAAGCAACCCAAATTAAATCCACACATATATTTTACTTGTAAATGGGTTCTTCTAACAGACAACATAAAGATCATACAACTCCAGGACACTTCGCAGGAGATAACCCACCTGCTCCGCCTCAAACTAATAGCTATTCATCCCTTCCACCTTCATAAACATTACGCAATCACTTAATCTTCCTGAGTCTGGACTCACATCGCAACATGAAGTTTACTTCACTCCCAACTAGGAAACAGGAAAAGATCCTTCACGCGCCCATAACTCGGGGCTATAACTCGAATCAAGTCGGAAATCAAGCACCTATTAGTTCTTCTATCCTCCAGCAGACTCTTCTCGTCGCTTCTAAATCATATGAATACATCTCACAGTCGCTTCACCCTCATCATGTACTATCCAGTCATTACTTCCCTTAATAGGGACACAACAGAACACATAGATCCAGAAACACGTGCTCACACAATCAGCACCTCGGTGCTCAAGCTATAGGCAAAAATCCGGCCTCGAGTCCTCCAGACTGGCCCAACATCAGCACATAGAGATCACATCTCGCCCCTCAATCAGGGAATCACAGCCATCGATGCACATCTGATACTGAGCGCTCGTTCGCGCATACGAATGCGTGGAAGGAATTCAAAGAGTTATATTCCAAGCTGAATCAAGGACGCACGATAAGAATTTCAAGGATGTGAAGTTTTCCTAAAGGTTATGCAGCCTCTCGAGGATAAATACAGACGTCTCCGTACCAATCCGCGAGACTCTACTAAACCTGCTCATGACTCGTGAGACCTATGTGACCTAGGCTCTGATACCAACTTGTCACGATCCTAAACCCAGACCCGGTCGTGATGGCGCCTCTTGTTGAAGACAAGGCTAGCCGACACATTTCCAATTCGAAGTTAAACAACTAAACAACAATACAACAGGCTAAAACATGATTTAATAATGCTAAACAGCGGATAATATCATAACAATACGGAAGCACAGCCCAAACACAGCCCAAACCGGGGTGTCACTAGTCATGAGCATCTACTACAATTGTCTAATCACATCAAGACCGAAATGGTCGGAAGATTTCAATAATACATAAGGAGGAATAAAGAGGGAGAAAGTAGAGTCGCGATCGCCAAGCAACTACCTCGCTAACTCCAATGACAACTGCCACCAAGCTCAGAAAAATACCTGAATCTGCACACAAGGTGCAGGGAGTAAAATGAGTACTGCCAACTCAGTGAGTAATAATCATAAATAAAGATTGAGTGATAAGAAATCACGAAAAGAGCATCAACATACTGTATAGAAGCAGTTTCAAAAGCCGGTAGAAAGCATTCAAGCTGTAAAATCCCTTAAAACATCTTAGCTCAGTTTAAACTCCTTTGAAAAAAGACTTTTTCAACAGTTACGCAAATAAATACAGAAACACTAGTGCAGATAAGCACAGAAATACGCCCCTCGGGCACAAATACACAATTAAACAGGTAAATGACAGGCAAATAAAAAAGATAAGCACATAAGGTTCGACCCTCGGGCACAATGTCAACAAATCCGCCCCTCGAGCAATATCTCAGAACAGTACCAGCCCCTCGGGCAATCACATAGAACCATACAGGCCCCTCGGGCTATATCTCACATCACAATGGGTACCCGCGCTCACTGGGGGTGTGCAAACTCCTGAAGGGGCCCCTTTCGGCCCAAGCGCAATATCAAGCCATCTCGTGGCATCATAAACAGGTCCTCGACCTCATATCAATATCAAGCCACCTCGTGGCGTACAAATATCAGGCCTTTGGCCTCATAATCAAAATCAGTGTATCACCACTGCGGCGTGCAGCCCGACCCAGAATATATCCTCACAATACAGGCCCTTGGCCTTACTCAGTCAAAAACCACATAAGCCTCTCGGGCAACAGTAAAACAGTGGTTTTCAGCCCAAAACATCATTTAAATATCATTTGAGTATTAAAATAGAGTAAACATGGCTGAGTTTTGAAAATAGTGGAAAATAACATGACTGAGTTCAAGTATAATGTCAAAAACAGTGAGGAAACATCAACAACAATCCCCGAAGGGTTCAAATAGTTGGCACAAAGCCCAAATATGGCATTCAACCCAAATAATGATGATAACAAATAGATTTCAGTCAAATACACGATAAAATCATCAATCGGGACGGACCAAGTCACAGTTCTCAATAGTGCACGACCCCACGCTCGTCATCAAGTGTGTGCCTCACCTCAATATAGCACTACGATGTGCAATCCAGGGTTTCAAACCCTCAGAACATTATTTACAACCATTACTCACCTCGATCCGGTCCAAACTCTAACCCGCAATGCCTTGCCCGCACGAATCGACCTCCAAATGCTCCAAATCTAGCCACAATCAGTACATAATCATTAAAATATGCCAAGGGAGCGAAGCCCACTCGAAAATATCCAATTTAACATCAAAATCCCGAAATTACCAAAACCCGAGCCCCGGGCCCACTTCACGAAACTCAGAAATTTTCACATCATTAGGTTCCTTATCCCCCCACGAGTTCATACATATCAAAAGCGTTCAAATCCGACCCCAAATGGTCCTTCAAATCCCAATTCAAAAGTCCAATTTCTCAAGCCCTAGTTTTTCAATTTTTAGGCTTAGTTTTCCTGATTTTCTAGGTGGAATTCACATAATAATTGAGTTTATAGTCCAAAAAACTTACCTCCCAACGATTCCCCTTGAATCCCTCTTCAATCTCCTTCAAAAATCTCCAAAAACGAGAAGCTATGGGTGAAATAAGCCCCAAAATCGCGGACAAGACAACTTAAAAACATTCTGCCCAGGCCTTAATTTCCTTCTTCGCGAACGCGGTCAAGTCCTCGCGTTCGCGAAGCACAAAAATCCGCTGACCAAAATTTCCCTTATGCGAACGCGACATCTAGCTCGCGAACGTGAAGCTTTACCCAAGCAACCCTCCGCGAACGCGTTCAGCCCGTCGCGAATGCGATGAGTTAAATCCTCTAAAGCTCAGCCTCACCATACCTTCTACGCGAACGCGAACCTATCCTGCGAACGCGATGAACAAACTCACAGCACTTCGCGAACGCGAAGGCCAACACTGATGCCTCCCTTCCTTACCCTTCGCGGACGTGGAGCTCCACTCGCGAACGCGAAGAACAAAATGCTTGCAACTGCTGGAACTCAAAATCTGCAACTTCCTAAACTCCAAAATGACCTGATTGACCATCCGAAACTCACCCGAGGCCCCCGGGACCCCAACCATAGGCACCAACACATCCTTAAACCTTATTCAAACTTGTTCCAATTGTCGAAATACCTCAAACAACATCAAATCACTAAAAACACATCGGATTCAAGCTTAAGTTTTCTAAAACCTTCCGAAATACGCTTTTGATCAAAAACCCAACCAAACCACGTCCGAATGACGTGAAATTTTTCACACACATCCCAAATCACATAACGAAGCTACTGCAACTCTCGGAATTCCATTCCGACCCTTATATCAAAATCTCGCCTATCAACGGGAAATCGCCAAAATATCAACTTCGCCAATTCAAGCCTAAATCTACTCCGGACCTCCAAAATCCATTACGATCACACTCCTAAGTCATAAATCACCCCCCGAAGCTAACCGAACATCGGAACTCACATCCGATCCCTCTAAGATATAAATCAACATCCGGTTGACTTTTCCAACTTAAGCCTTCCTAAAAGAGACTGAGTGTCTCAAACTTCACCGAAACCAATCCGAATCCAATCCGACCAACCCGATACCTCAAAGCACGGATAAACAAGGCATAAAGAAGCAAAAATGGGGGAAACAGAGCGGTAACTCATGAGACGACTGGCCGGGTTGTCACAAGTTTTCTCTCCGTAACCTATTCAAAACTCACCCGATCCCTCAGGACTCCAAACCAAACATGTACACAAGTCCTAGAATATCATACGAACTTGCCCACGCGATCAAATCGCCAAAATAACACCTAGAACTACGAATTGAACACCAAATCAAATGAAATTTTCAAGAAAACTTTAAAACTTCTATTTTCACAACCGAACGTCCGAATCACGTCAAACTAACTCCATTTCTCACCAAATTTCACAGACAAGTTCATTTGCTGATTCGGACCCAGGTCCCATATCAAACAAATGCGATCACTAGCTCCCCAGGTCTCATATTTCGATTCGGACCCACCAGAACTGTCAAAATACGGATTTGAGTCCGTTTACTCAAAACGTTGACCGAAGTCAACTCAAATTAATTTTTAAGGCAATTTTTTTATATTTATCAGTTTTTAACATATAAGCCTTCCAGAAAAACACCCGAACAACACACACAAATCGAGGAAGGCTAAAATAAGATATTTAAGGCTTAGGAACACAGAATTTAGTTCTAAAACATGAGATGACCTAACGGGTCATCACAGAGAGGAACACTTAAGCTTTTGTGTTTATGATTTTGATTTAATTTTTTCAATAAGTAAGAAAAACAGTTTAAATCAAATGCTTGAGTTTACCTTATTTTATTGTGAATAGAAAATAACCTATTAAAGTAATACTTAGTAGTCACAAGGTTCATTTGCTTTTTCTTCTCTCTCTCTCTCTCTCTCTCTCTCTCTCTCTCTCTCTCTCTCTCTCTCTCTCTCTCTCTTTGTATTTTTCCTAAGTTAAGCTCAGCAACTAAGAGCCCTTTTGGACATAATTTTTATCTTCGTTTGGTTTATATTTTGGAAGGACAATTGTATATTTAACATAAGAATTGTAAAATTCCGGAAAAAGGTGAAAAAAATTCAAGTGAAAATGGTATTTGAAAATTAGAGTTGTGTTTGGTCATGAATACAATTTTGGGTTGTTTTGAATTTTTGTGAGATCTGAGAGTAAATTTTGAAAAATAACTTTTTGGAGTTTTTCAAATTTTTGAAAAATTTCAAAATTCATCTTCAATTGAAAATTGAAAATTTTATGGCCAAACGTTGAATTCGAAAAAAAATGAACATTTTTTGGAAAAAAAAAGTTAAAAAAAAATTCAAGACCAAACGGGAACTTAAAATGTTCTTTTAAACAATGAAACATAGGAGAAAATTCTCCAACAAAATTAAGGAACCAAGTGTGCGCAATTAAAGTCTGTAAGTATCTACATGATACTCGTATTCGCATGTAATTTTATTAACATCTTAGTTTCTAATTGGGAAAATTTCACATTAGAACAATTGGGTTTCTTGATTTTCAATTTTATAGCCCATATTTCAATTTACAACCAACTAACCCAAAAATAAAAGGCTAAGATTCAATATTCAACTCCAATAGGTTCTCAAAATTACTATTTAATTTCTAAAAAAGATTCAGCTTTTAAATTAATTTTCGAATCAGTAACCGTAACTCAACTATTAGTTCAACAAACCAAATTCGTTTTGGTGGTGAAAATTGAATTTTTAACAAGCTTAAATATGTGGGTTTAAATTCCGAATTTGATTTTGTGAGAAATTTGGAGTGGGTGTTATTTAGACTTGTTAGAAATAGTATAAGGAGGTTGTATATAAAAATTTGAAGTCATTTAATGGAGATTTGGACTGGTTTTGAACAAGAATTGCAACTGAAAATCGTGGAAAAAGTTCTTCTACAGACGCTTGTATAAAAATGTATAATAGTGTATAAGGTGTGTTTCTACACTCATATACACTATTATACAAGATTATACATAATTATACAAAAAACTGACTTCGTTATCTTTTTTAAAATTTAACTCAAATCTTGCTCAAATCTACTCCAAATCACTTCAAATTTAAATTTGAACTCCTTTTGATATTTTCAATCAATTAGAACAACAGCCAATCCAAACAACTAACAAACTCAAAAAATTCTATTTTCGAAAGCAAAGCTTTGAATGACCTTCAATGGTGGACTTTACTCTTCGATTTTTTTACATTGCAACCAGATGACATAGAGAGAGAAGCAGTAAAGGCGAACGACAACTTGAAGCATATGTAAAAGATGTGAGAAGAAGAGAGAATGAAAGCAATGGTTGTGAGAACAAATTAACTATATAGCTTTTAGAAGCAATGGTTGTAAGAACATAGATTTTGAATATTCAAGAGCTAGTATTTTCAAAATTGTATTGGGAAAAATTGAGTTTACATATTG
The DNA here is from genome assembly GCF_001879085.1 of Nicotiana attenuata. Lineage (NCBI taxonomy): Eukaryota > Viridiplantae > Streptophyta > Magnoliopsida > Solanales > Solanaceae > Nicotiana > Nicotiana attenuata. The sequence continues at coordinate 32,157 of NW_017670320.1, forward strand.
AAATGATTGAAAGATGACGTGTCATGACATGAAGGCTGGTCAAAGAGTGATGATTAGCAAAGAGGTACGAGTTGCAACAGATACGAGCAGAGGCACAAGTAGAGGCACGAGCAGTTATTCAAAAGACTCAACGCTCGTACCTATTTAAATCCAAAAATCAAGGAGAATGAATCTGACTGCACAAGAGAGTACAGATACAGTATTTAATAAGCATTAAATACTAAAAACGTTAGAGAATCTGTATTAAATTACAATGATTATGTAACGTAGCATTTAATGCCTTTAATTGTCTATAATAGCCTTATTATGACAAAGGCAAAACGTATATCTTAGAGATAGCTATAAAAAAGGAGAAGACTGGTCATTTGTAAACATAACAACTGAATATACTGATTTACTTTGTTTTCTGCTATCTATCTTATTGTTATCAAAATCAATTTCTTCTGTTCATTTTCGATTATCAGTAACCCGAGTTCTTCTAAAAATAAAGCTTTGACCGAAATTCTATTTTTTTGTTAAACAAATTGGTTCCGTTGCCGGGAATCTGATAATCTATTATTTCTAAGTCTCACCTTTTTTGCATCAACAACCATGTCAAACGTTAATGACAACAACCAAGGAAACCAAGTAAACCCTCAACTCCAGGGGAATTCACAAGATAACCGCACCCCGATTCCTTCTCCACAAAGCTCCCCTCGGCGATCTCGAGAAGGCACTCCTGATGGGCCGCATTCAAATGCAAATGCTCAATTTGAAAACGATGAAGCTATTAATGAAGCTTTGCAAAAGCTAATCGCTCAACAAGTCAATAAAGCTCTTGAAGCCTTTGCCAGTCAGTTACCTGTTGCACCACCAACACCAATTCCAAATACCAACACCTTGGAAAACCCTCGTTCTGGGCTTGCTAATTCAGGCAGTGGTGGAATCCCTAGCGAGTCACGAGATGGAGAACCAGGTAACTTAGTTAATTCTGATTTACAAAATTTAGTATTAACATTGCAGAAACAGCTCAAAGAGCAAAGTGACCGCATAGAACTAATACCTGGAGTACCGCCTGTAATCAAAGGGATAGATAAAGACAAATATTCACAACAACCTTGGAAGCCAAGTGCTGCTCCTCTCCCAACTCCAAAGAAATTCAAAATGCCCGATATTCCAAAATACGATGGAACAACTGATTCACGAGACCACGTGACTGCATTCACAACTGGCGTAAAAGGCAATGACCTGACCAAACAAGAAATCGAATCAGTATTGGTCAAAAAATTCGGTGAAACGCTCACTAGGGGACTCAGAGTTGCTTAGAGAATTCGTGGATAGGTTCCAGCGTGAAAGAATGATGTTACCACGAGTACCAGACAATTGGGCAGCTATAGCCTTCACTAGTAATTTGAATGAAAAAAGCTCATAAGCCACGAGGCGGCTCAAGGAAAGTCTTCGTGAATTCCCAGCAACAACATGGAATGACGTATACAATAGGTAGAGCACGAAGCTAAGGATAGAAGAAGATATTATCTTACGGTCTCAAAAAGACGAAAAGGTAAGTTCGAGACGGGCGGAAACCGAAAAAAGGTCCGGTAAAAATAGGTACGAACCATATATGGCCCAGCGGGAAGAGATGCACGATCTAAACAGGACAATTCAAGGTACGATCATAAATCGAGGAATAGAGAGTCGGGCTCATCATCAAGATTTGGGAATGATCGAAACACGCGAGAGTTGCGGGACGATGATAGAAACTTGAAGGCAAGATTTGGCGGTTATAATTTTAATGTAAGCACTTCCGAGCTCGTAGCTGTTTTAAGAAGCATGGGCGACAAGGTGCGGTGGCCAAAAGAAATGAGATCGAATCCAAACAGGCGCAATCCCGATCATTGGTGCGAATTTCACAATGATCATGGTCATAAAACGGCAGATTGTAGGTTGTTACAAGGAGAAGTTGATCATCTATTGAAGCAAGGGTATCTCACCGAATTATTCAGTGAGAAAGGTAAGCAAGCATACATGAAGAATAGGCAGGAGCCCCTTAAACCACCTTCTCCCAAAAGGACCGTTAATGTTATACGCGGAGGGGAAGAAATCAATGGTGTGACGTACACAGCAGCCAATAAAGTTTCCAAAGTCACAATTACCCACGGGAAGCGGGTGCAACATGTCTTAAAGGAAGAAAGTATTACATGTGATGATGCAGATGTGGATGGCGTATTATCTCCACATAACGATGCACTGGTAATATCTCTACTTGTACATGATACTAATGTGAAACAAGTTTTGATTGATCCAGGTAGTTCCGTGAACATTATTCTGCTAAGAGTACTACACGAGATGCAAGCTGAAGATAAATTAGTACCAAAGGCGCATACTTTGTCAGGATTCGACAATTCCAGCGTCGTAACGAAAGGGGAGGTAATACTTACTACATTTGCAGAAGGAGTTGTCAAGGATACAAAATTTCAGGTGGTAGATATGGAGATGGCTTACAATATGATTCTCGGGAGACCATGGATCCACGAGATGGATGCTGTTCCGTCGACCTTACATCAAGTTATTAAATTTCCATCACCATGGGGGATATGTCAAATCCGTGGGGATCAACAGACATCCAGGAGCATCAACTCTGTTGCAGATTCAAGTATGAGAAACGAAGAAAAATAGTAGTTACAGAATCCAGTTGAGGGTACCACAACACAAACCTCAACTGAACAAGGGCGAACAGATGTGGACTCAAGGCCAGATGCCATTCAAGAACCAGAGGAAAACGAAAATATTAAAACAACAATTGAAGAGCTGGAGGCTCTAGTGTTGTCTACACAATGGTCTGAAAGGAAAGTCTACGTAGGGGCCAATCTAAGCCAGGATATGAAAGGTAAGTTGATTGAATTTTTGTTTGCTAACGTGGATTGTTTTGCTTGGTCCCATTCTGATATGACAGGAATACCACCGGAGGTAATGACTCACAAATTAAATGAAGACCCATCATATCCGCCTGTCAAACAAAAGAAGAGAAAGCAAGGAACTTTTAAGAATCAGGTGATTCAAGATGAGGTTCAAAAATTACTAAAAATTGGGTCTATCCGCGAGGTAAAGTATCCTAACTGGTTAGCCAATACTGTTGTGGTACCGAAGAAGAATGGCAAATGGCGAGTTTGTGTAGATTACACAGACCTTAACAAAGCTTGTCCTAAAGATTCTTTTCCATTACCATATATAGATCAACTAATTGATGCTACTGCAGGGCATGAATTGTTAAGCTTTTTAGATGCGTATTCAGGATATAACCAGATCAAAATGGATCCTATAGATGAAGAAAAAACTTCATTTATAACAAACAGGGGGACTTACTGTTATAAAGTAATGCCCTTTGGTCTTAAAAATGCTGGTGCAACATATCAAAGACTAGTGACCAAAATGTTTCAAGAACATTTGGGAAAAACTATGGAGGTCTATATAAATGATATGCTCGTTAAAACTCAACATTCAGGGGATTATATATCACACTTGTCTGATACGTTTTAGATCTTGCGAAAATTTAATATGAAATTAAATCCTGAGAAATGTGCATTCGGTGTTGCATCAGGTAAGTTTCTGGGTTTTCTTGTTTCTAACCGTGGTATTGAAGTAAATCCCGCACAGATTAAGGCCATTGAAGAAATCCCTAACATGCTTACAAGTAAAAAAGAAGTGCAGAGGTTGACAGGAAGAATTGCAGCCTTGGGGAGATTTATTTCCAAATCATCAGAAAAGTGCTTTAAATTCTTTTCAGCTCTTAAAAAGCAAGATCAGTTCGAATGGACTGAGGAATGTCAACAGGCACTCAAAAATTTGAAGACATACTTATCAAATCCGTCATTGCTCACCAAACCAAAAGTTGGGGAAAGATTGCTCATCTACCTTGCTGTCTCCGAAGTAGCGGTAAGTGCTGTGTTAGTTCGTGAAGATCGAGGTAAACAATCTCCGATTTATTATGTCAGCAAATCTTTATTAGATGCGGAGATGCGGTATCCTCAATTAGAAAAGCTTGCACTTGCACTAATCATGGCATCTAGAAAGCTAAGGACTTATTTTCAATGTCATCCTATTGCTGTAGTAACTGCTTATCCATTATGCAATATATTACACAAACAAGAGTTGTCAAGTAGGTTAGCCAAATGGGCTATAGAATTAAGTGAATATGACATCACATACCAACCTAGAACCGCGATAAAATCTCAAGTGTTAGCAGATTTTGTGGCTGATTTTAGCCAAGGAATGCAATTAGAAGCAGAAAAAGAATTACATGTGTTCAACGGATTTAATCTGGGATTTTGGACCTTATTTACTGATGGTTCGTCTAATGTGAAGGGTGCATGCTTAGGAATTGTTTTGGTACCACCTACGGGTGATACCATTCGACAAGCCATTAAATGTCATTCTATAACTAACAATGAAGCAGAGTATGAAGCTGTGATTGCAGGTTTAGAACTGGCACGGGAACTCGGCATTAATCAGATTGTAATCAAAAGCGATTCGCAGCTTGTAGTTAACCAAATGCTGGGGACTTATACAGCCAGGGAAGCACGAATGCAACAGTATTTAGAGAAGGTACGGGATTTGATCAGGCAATTCCAAACCTGGAAAGTTATGCAAATACCAAGAGATGAAAATGTCGAGGCGGACGCCCTAGCCAATCTCGCATCTGCGGCAGATGTGGCAAGCAATGAAAATGCTTCTGTAATTCATTTGTTTCATTCAGTACTCGATCCAGATAAAAATGAGGTAAATTTTAATAACTTAACCTGGGATTGGAGGAACGAGATTGTTGCTTTTTTGCAGTAAGGAACCGTCCCTGAAGATAAGAAAAAAGCTCACGCGCTTCGGAAAAAGGCTGCTCGGTATTGTTTAAAGCAAGGCAATCTTTATCGAAAAATGTTCGGTGGTCCCTTAGCAAGATGCCTCGGGCCTTCTCAGACAGAATATGTAATGAGAGAAATACACGAAGGGCATTGTGGAAATCACGCAGGAGGAAGATCACTGGTAAGAACCATGATTAGGGCGGGTTATTATTGGCCTAAAATGGAAGAAGAAGCGGAAAATTTCGTGGCTAAATGTGATAAATGTCAAAGATACGGTAATAACATGCATAGACCAGCGGAGTTGTTACATTCGGTTATTGCACCGTGACCTTTTATGAAATGGGGGATGGATATCGTGGGTCCACTACCACAAGCAAAAGGATAGGTAAAATTTTTGCTTGTACTCACTGACTATTTTACTAAATGGGTGGAAGCAGGAGCATTCAAACAGGTGCGGGAAAAAGAAGTTAGAAATTTCATTTGGCGAAATATCATATGTCGATTCGGTGTGCCAAAGGAAATCGTGTGTGATAATGACCCTCAATTTATAGGCGCACAAATCACAGTAGTTTTTTACAAAGTTGGCAGATACGAAAAGGTATTACACTCCACCNCAGAGTTTTTTCAAAGTTGGCAGATCAAAAGGATTACATCCACACCTTATCATCCGGTGGGTAATGGCCAAGCTAAGTCAACAAACAAAATCATTATCAACAATTTAAAGAAGCGTTTAGAGGAATCACACCTTCAGGGCGTAAGGTGTGAGCTGAGCCGGGCATACATGATAGAAGCGGCAAAGCTCTTCCGCCAGGGGGTTAAGCGGAAAGCTATATCCGATCCTAAGAGCGTACTCATAGAATGTGCAGAACCCGGGCCTATGCACATTGGCATAGTCCGTCCCAGCCGGAGCCATTTCAACATGGCCAGGAATGTTGTATCTAGTTCTAATGGCGTCCAGGTGAGACTGAAGCAACTCGCTATGCTCCCAGGGATAAGAGGGGCATGTTGTATTGAAATCTTTCCGGACACTCAAGTCCTTCGGTAAAACATTATTTACCGTTAAAGGAACAAGGGTCTTCTCCACTTCTTCCCCTTCACCATCGGAAGGGGGCAGAACCCTAGAAGAAGCGTCGTCCTTAGTCCCTTTGCTTTCTTGATGGCGTTTCACCATGATACGATTTATAAGAATGAAGTGTTAGTATTGAGAGATACGATCCTCAGAAATGGTATTTCTCTGAAAGCGATACAACTCTTGTAAGAAAGAAAGATGAAGAAACAAAGGGAAACTCTCCGAAGGTTCGAAAGATGAATCTCTTTGAACCACTCCTCTATTTATAGGAATGAGGCACACGGAAATCGAAGAGGCACAATTCTGAAACTGGCGCGGGAAGCCAAAACGTCACGTCATGTTCTGAACAGTCTCGGGAACCAAAAATAATGATGACGCATGTGAATGGTGACGTCACCTTAAAAAAGCGGGTCGCATGTCAACGGCCCAATAAATATTATCCCCGCTCACGCTCTTCGAAAGAGGCGCCTATGGGCGCGGCCAAATTTCCGTAAAAAGAAAATCGGGCATGTCCGTCCATTGAAGACGGTCATCGAGTACGTCTCCAACGAACGGAGGGACTAACTGTATAGGGTTAAATTTGGCTCACAACGCCCCCACGCCAAATGGGCACGTCCCTTATAATAAGGGCGACCCGAGTGAGGGCACGACCTAAGTTGGTAAAGAAGAAGTGACGTCGTTTAGTGCCTGACCTTTTTACTGAGTAGAAGCCACCAACTTTTGTACCTTTTTGATTATTTCGAGGGAGGCCTCCTACTATATAAAGGAGACCTCCACATTGTAATAGGGGGATTCGGGGATAATACAATTTCTCTCTCTATCTCTCTCTCTTATCTCTTTCTTGATTTTCCAACCATTGCTTCCCTCTTAAGCTAAGTCTATGTCATTACGCACTTACAGATCTACAAACATTCTTGAAGCAATAATCATCTCTTGGGCTTATTATATTTGATTACGATTTACCCCTATATATTTTCGATTGTCTTTAAGCTTATAAAATACGAATATAATTTTTGAGCTAAACATAACCCTGTATAATCTATATATACCAACTAGGAAAAGTAAACAGTAAATCTACTCAGCTATTTGTGTAAAGATTACTTTTTTGGTGGATAGCAAATTCACCTTAACCAATGTCCGCATCATATGTGAAATGTTCATGGGCTGCAGGTAAGAAGGCATATATTGAAGATATTGAATGGATCAAGATAGGATGAAGAAAAATAGAACAGTTTGATTAGGTAGCAGTAGCCAAGAAGTCACTGGTAAAACAATATGAATTGTGACTTTCTTACAGCTAATATGACCCGTCAGTAATAAAATTAAAAGGCATTGGGCGCAATAAGATTTTACTCGTTTTAGAAGTCTATATGAAACTGTAAAACCTACCATGATTCTTCATGATCTTCTTTTACTTTATTTCTTAAGCGAAGCAGTCTAAAATCACAGTGGAGAGATGAAAAATTCATTTGTTGGCTCTGCATGGAACTTTTTCATATATACTCACTTTTGAGGCCACTATTGAAGTTATGCCTGCTGTCGGGTGTGTCTGAACAAAATCCCACATGAAAAGTAGAAAAAAAAAGCTACTTATAAGGAGTTGGATACTCTTAATGATGTGAGGCCTTTTGGGGAAAACCGTACGGGTTTGGCCCAAATCGGACCAAATCATACCATATTAAGAATATCTTTGGGTCGTCTTAGCCCAACACCTGCTCTTCAATGCAATTTTATAAATCAAATCTAAAGTTCTTATATTTTTCAAATGCAACTTCAAAAATTCGAATCGTAAGTAGTTCAATCTATTGAATGCAGCTTCAGATTTCGAATCTTAAGTTCTGAAACATAAGCTTGTTCTTCGAATTTCAACAAAGTAATACACGATTCAATGCCCAAATCTACTCCAAATGGGCTCAAATTTGAAATATAACTTTCAAATATCATAAAGAACAAAATTCAATAATCAAATTATAAAAACGACAATAAATTTAACAAATTCATTTTGCAGCTAAGAAGAAGAAGAAGAAGAAACTCTAAGCACAAAGAAGAAGAAAACAACAGTAAAGAATGAGAGAAAAGTGTATGTATCTAAAGTTATTCAAAAATTGGGTACTAGTTAAACTTTTTTTAAATAGTGTATATGCAAATTCAATAAATGGCTCAGAACTGGGCGCCACATGAAAATTTTACTTTTGCATGCCCAATGCTCATGGTTGTTGATCACGCCCAACTATGACTTATAAAAAGGACTAAGCGATCGTTGCAAATATAATCCGGTTTACAAGTCCGGAGTCGAATCCCACGAGATATTAACCTACTAATCACAACTCCTAGTTCGCGAGAATTCAAGTAATCAACTTCCAGAAATATTGAATAATGAGTTGAGTGTTTACTAACTAAAAGCAAAGTAATTAAAAAGCTGTAATTTTATTACTAATAAAGCAAATACTGTAGACAAGATTGGAAAGGTCTAGGGTTACGATTTCCCCTCTTATCGGAATTCTCCCTGCTACATCTCCTATAAATTCGCCTAGATACTCTTTACTGATCGTGAGCACTTTAGGTATTTTAATTCTCTTCCGAGCAACTACAGTAATTTACTAGACATATTTTTCCGAACTACGCTAGCTGGCACTAGTTTACCGCTCACTAAGATCGCATCAAGGTTTCGTTATTCCTAATCCCACCTTTAAACCCTCCGTATTGATCCCTCATATACGTTAGGAGTGATGTTGTTCAACAAATACCTAACTTTGTACCCTTTTTCCAAGTAATACACACTAAATAGGCATAGCCGATTGAGGGTCCTTCAATCAACCACAATAATCACGTAGTTGAACAAGTAGAGAAAATTCAATGGCAAACTTATATTAAACGCAACAAAAATTTATCCTCCAAGAGGTTCCATCAAACCCTAGAATAAAGAGTTTAGCTACTCATATTTTTTTTACAACTACAATATAAGAATTCAGTCAACGATGGCGAACTATGTAAGGGAGGCGGCGAGAGAGTTGCTAGGTATATCAAAGGGTTTTTCTGGCAGGCACCAGGGCGACTGGTGGTGGAATGACATAGTCCAAGGTAAAGTGGAGGCGAAGAAGGTAGCGTATGCGAAGTTGGCAGGGAGCACAAGCGAGGAGGAGAGGAGAGCGAATAGAGAGAGGTACAAAGTGGCTAGGAATGAGGCAAAGCTGGTGGTCACAGAGGCTAAGTATGCAGCGTTTAGTCGTCTATACGAGGAATTGGGGGAGAAAGGCAGGGATAGGAAGTTGTTTCGGCTGGCTAAAGCGAGGGAGAGGAAGGCCCGGGATCTGGACCAAGTAAGGTGCATCAAAGACGAGGATGGTAGAGTATTGATGGGAGAGTCCCAGATTAAGCAAAGATGGCAGACGTACTTTTATAGTCTTCTAAATGAGGAGGGGGACCGGGATATAGCGCTAGGGGACTTGGGGCATTCGGAGAGTCTCCGAGATTTTAGGTATTGCAGGCGCATTAAGGTGGAGGAGGTCGTGGGGGCTTTGCGTAAGATGAGTAAAGGTAGAGCGACCGGGCCAGATAAAATTCTGGTTGAGTTTTGGAAGTGTGTGGGTAGAGCCGAATTGGAGTGGTTGACTGGGTTGTTCAATGTAATTTTTAGGACGAATAGGATGCTGGAGGAATGGAGGTCGAGTACGGTGGTACCGTTGTACAAGAACAAAGGTGATATCCAGTGCTGTAACAATTATAGGGGTATCAAGTTACTTAGCCATACCATGAAAGTCTGGGAGAGGGTGGTGGAGGCGAGGGTGAGGAAGACGACGTCTATATCCGACAATCAGTTTGGGTTCATGCCAAGCCGCTCCACTACGGAAGCTATCCACCTTATTAGGAGGTTGGTGGAACAGTACAGGGATAAGAAGAAGGATCTGCACATGGTGTTTATTGACTTGGAGAAAGCGTATGACAAGGTTCCTAGGGAGGTGCTCTGGAGATTTCTTGAGGCAAAGGGCGTGCCGGTAGCCTACATAAGAGCGATCAAGGACATGTATGATGGAGCTAAGACTAAGGTTAGGACTGTGGGAGGCGACTCAGAGCATTTACTGGTTGTTATGGGATTACACCAAGGCTCTGCGCTTAGCCCGTTCTTATTTGCCTTGGTGATGGATGCATTGACACACCATATTCAAGGGGATGTGCCATGGTGTATATTATTTGCCGATGACATAGTTCTAATTGATGAGACGAGGGTTGGTGTTAACGAGAGATTGGATGTGTGGAGACAGACTCTCGAGTCTAAGGGTTTCAAATTGAGTAGGTCTAAGACAGAGTACCTAGAGTGCAAGTTTAGCGCTGAGTCGAGGGAAGTAGGCAGGGACGTGAGGCTTGGATCACAGGTCATCCCTAAGAGAGATAGCTTCAAGTACCTTGGGTCGATGATTCAGGGGGACAGAGCGATCGACGAGGACGTCACTCACCGTATAGGGGCGGGCTAGATAAAATGGAGGCTTGCATCTAGAGTCTTGTATGACAAGAAAGTGCCACCGATACTCAAAGGTAAGTTTTATAGAGCTGTGGTTAGACCGGCCATGTTGTATGGGGCAGAGTATTGACCGGTTAAGAACTCCCATATCCAGAAGATGAAGGTAGCAGAGATGCGGATGCTGAGGTGGATGTGCGAGCATACTAGGATAGACAAGATTAGGAATGAAGATATTCGGAAGAAGGTGGGCGTGGCCCCTGTGGATGACAAGATGCGGGAAGCGAGGATCAGATGGTTTGGGCACGTGCAGAGGAGAAGCCTTGATGCCCCGGTGAGGAGGTGTGAGTGGTTGGTCGTGGTGGGTACGAGAAGAGGTAGAGGGAGGCCTAAGAAGTATTGGGGAGAGGTGATCAGGCAGGACATGGTACGACTGCAGATTTCCGAGGACATGGCCCTTGATAGGAAGGTCTGGAGGTCAAGCATTAGGATTGTAGGTTAGGGGGTAGTAGAGCTTTCCTTACTTCATACCGGGAGTGAGGCGGGGTTGGATTAGGGTTGATCTTAGATGGCTTGTAGTTTATGTTGAATCCACATTATCCTTGTTGTTTATCTTAGCCCCGGGCCTTAGATTCTGGTTACTATTATTGCATGTCATTCATCTTTTGGTTGTTATGCTTCTGTTACTATTACGGTTTCTGTTGGAGTTATTAATGAATTGTCTTTTCTTGTTTTTTATTTCCGTCTTTCTGAGCCGAGGTACTATCAAAAATAGCCTCTCTGCCCTATCGGGGTAGGGGTAAGGTCTGCGTACACATTACCCTCCCCAGACCCCACTTTGTGGGATTTTACTGGGTAGTTGTTGTTGTTGTTGTAATATAAGAATTCATCACCAATAATAGAAAAAGGGATGAAGAAAGATAAAAACTCATCTCCGAATTTTTCGTCTTGCTCCTTGCTTGTTCTTGCCTTCAAAGATGTTGTGTAACCCTAAAGTAGTGTCTCCTCCTCCAAAGTTTGCATTTCAGGATGTATTTATATGACTTAGGGTTGATGAGGGGCAGAATTTTTCAATCCAACTTCGGGTGGGAGAAGCTGGGAATCTGCGTCTGCCTCCGCGCGTTGCGCGCTCATGGACACGGATTTAGCTGTTGAAATTCTTCCATTTCGCGAAGCTATCCATGCCTTTGCTTCACTTTGCTATTTTGTGTCTTCACTTTTTTCCTTTCTCCCGTCCGTTTTTGTGACTCGCTTGTTGTGCAAACTAAAGATACGAGTTCCTTAACAATCTGTTGTAAAGCATGTGCCCTCACCAACAAAACAAAGAGAGTAATCAGTCCGCACGCTCAAATATGAATTCAAGTATAATTTAAGGACTCACAGAATTAAAGAATTCACTCACTTTCGCAAAGAAACTCACGTGTCCCCAAAGCTCGTACCATAGGCTTGCCCATAATGTAAGTCTCCACTAGTTTAAGTGCGCAAAGCCTAGGATCAATTAGGTCTTCATGGGTTGTAATGTAGGCTAAGGGACGGGTAGGATAGATATGGATAATAGTGACTAATCCTCCTAAGCACTTTTAATACAATACACTTTAACTTTTAAGCACGTCCTCTTCATGATCACTCAATATATCTCTACGACACCATAAATAACGTAGACCATTGAATTTAAGCACATCTACATAAGCACTAGCACATATCAAAGTAAATTGGAGGGATTTTTTTTGTATATATATATATATTCAAAATCTTTTCAACACCCTCCATAAATTGGTATTTCCAGCTTAAGTACTTTCGGAGGTAAAGGTTCAACAAGATTTAATTAAGAACAAAAGGGATTCGTCTTGTAATGTAGGTACCAAAGAAAAGATTTACAGTCTCAAATAGGCTAACAAAGGATAACTTTTATCACTGGTAGGCAAACAAAATGAAGGATCAATCAAAGAAACGCCTATATCATTTCTGTAATGACCCGACCGGTCGTTTTGCCTTTTAAAACCATGTTCCCCTAATAAGACTTCCCGTACTTGTTTTTACTGATTTATGACTTGTGGGGATGGTTGATTCGGGATTTGGAAGAGTTTGGGTTGAAATCGGAACACTTGGTTCCTTAAGGTTGGCTTAAAAGGCCAAGTTTGACTTCGGTCAATATTTTGAGTAAACGACCTCGGAATCGGGATTTTACAGTTCCAATAGGTTCGTATGGTAATTTCACACTTGGGCGTATGTTCGGATCGAGTTTTGGATGACCGGGGAGCGTTTTGGCGCCTAATAGTGAAAGTTGGTTCTTGAAGGTTTTGGAAGTTCTTTAAATTTGGTTCAGAGCGGGTTTTGATGATATTGAGGTCCAAACGGAATTTTGAGACCGGGAATAGTTCAGTAATGTCATTTAAGACTTGCACGCAGAATTTGGTATCATTCCGAGTAGTATAAGTACGTTTCGGCGCATTGGAAGTAAATTGAAGAACTTGAAATTCTTAAGTTTGATTCAATTGGTTTTAGGGTGTGATTCATAGTTCTAATGGTTTTTCGGGTATTTCGAGAGTTTGAGCGAGTCCGTTTTATGATTCCAAACTTGTTGGTATGTTCGGTCGGGGCCCTGGGGGCCCCGAGTGCCAATCGGACGAGGGTCAGGCCAATAGTTGAGAATTTGGAACCACAGTTGAATGCACCAGATCTGCAATAATCGCACCTGCGGTTGGTCAGCTGCAGGTGCGAGCTCGCAGGTGTGGGCTAAGTCTTGCAGATGTGGCTATAGGAGGGCAACCCAAATTCCGCAGGTGCGGCCCTTCCTCCGAAGAAGCGGGACTGCAGAAGCGGTAAAGCGTTCGCAGTAGCGGTCCCCAGCCGGCCCAAGAACTTCCGCAGAAGCGGACTCTTGTCCACAGAAGCGAGGGTGCAGATGCGGCCCTTAGACCGGAGGTGCAAAAAAGTTGGAGGTAGTGGCCTTCATTTAATACGGGACTTAGCCATTTTTGACTCATTTTCTTCCACACTTGGGCGATTGGAGAGCTCTCAAAGAGGGGATTTCGGCCTAGCTTTTGGAGGTAAGTAATTCCTACCAAATGTGAGTTAAATACCTAAATTACGGGTAGATTAACATGTAAAAATTAGTGAAAATCAAGGGATTAGAGGAAAACCTAGGTTTTTGATAAAAATGAGATTTGACCACGAAATTTGTTATGAAACTTAGTAAAAATCATGTATTATGTTCCTAAGGTTATGGGTAACGACTTTCTTCGAAAATTTCTGGAATCTGAGCATGTGGGCCCGGGGGTTAATTTTAGGAATCTTGCAATTTGGGTTCGGGTAATCACTTTAATAGTGGAAATATGAACTTTTGAGCATAAATTGATTAGTTTATGTAATATTTGATTAGTTTCGAGTCGTTTGGCATCAAAATTGGAAGTTTGGGCGCATTCTTTAATTGGGAAGTAGGATTTGAGACGAGGTAAGTCTCCTTTCTAACCTTGTAAGAGGGAATTAACCCCATAGGTGAATTAAACAAATGTGTGTACCTATTTGTGGGGGCTACGTACGTTCGAGGTGACGAGAGTCCGTACGTAGCTACTAGTATGCTATTGTCTAGGTAGTTTAGGACCCATATCATACCTTATTTGAAACGTTTGCGCCCTTACTTGCTAATTTGATTACTTGAGTCAAATCGGAAATTTCATGAAAGAAATGTAAGAGGTTAAATTCACATATTTGAAGATTTAATGAAATGCTTGACTATAAATGTAAAATTCGTGCTTTCTTTGAAAATAATTGCTATTTGTGGATCCGGCCAAGCGCCTCGGTAGTAAATAGATGCATATATGGTTCGAGCCGTTCGACCCTCTGGCAGTGCACAGTTTAATATTATGTTGGACAGGGTCGTACGACCTCAGCATAATTTGCGCATGTTGATTATTTGAAACTCTCCGTGATTTGTACTGCTTGAATGTCTTGAAATGTGAACTGTTAATGATATGACTGAAATTGAAAATATATTTGTGAAAGAAGAACTTATCACTTTCTGTTAAGGAAGCTTTCAGTATTGTTCATGATATCCATGCTTAGCATAACACTTTAACTATATTATTGTTAGCCCATAGTAAGTGTCTAAGTTGACCCTCGTCACTACTTCTTCAAGGTTATACTGGATACTTACTGGGTACGTGTTGTTTATATACTCATACTACGCTTCTGTACTTCATTGTACAGGATCTGGGGCAGGTGCATCTAGTTACCCGCCCGACGCGCATACTTGATCTTGGTTCGAGACTTCACGGTGAGTTGTTCCCCCTTCCGAGCCGTTCAGCAGCATGCTGGAGTTTCTCTTTTGCTTGTATTTGTCTACTCTATTTCAGGCAGTAGGATAGTCATCCTTTTGTATATTATACTAGTTGCTCGTACACTTGTGACACTAGATCTTCGCACATATTAGTAGACTTTGATTTTTGGGTTGTATTTCTACAATTGTGATTTCCTTTAGTTTGTTTCCATATTGGTTGCTTTAAAAATCCGTTATTTATCAAATGTTTTAAATTTAAAGAAAGTTCTTTGTTGGAATCACTTAATAAAGATGGGAAATCACTAAGTTGTTCACTGTTGGCATGTCTAGCAACAGTGATGGACGCCATCACAGCCTAACGTGGAGTTGGGTCGTGAAAACATGGTATCAAAGCACTAGGTTCACGTAGGTCTCACAAGTGATGGGCAGGACCGATAGAGTCTTGCAAATCACTGCGGAGACGTCCGTACTTATCTTCGAGAGGCTATAGGGTGTTAGGAAACTACTATTTATTCATCTTCTATCGTGCAGTTAATGGTATACTAAGTTTCATTCTTCTGTTCTCTTACAGATGGTGAGGATGCGTGCAGCGGATGTTCCAGACCCAAGAGGAGCTGCTCCCCCTGTTGTTGGTGGCTGAGGAAGAGGCCGGAGGAGGGAACCGGCCCGAGGTAGGGGACAAGGGCGCCCCAAAGTTGCCCCAGTAGTACCACCAGCGGATCCAGTGGAGGATCCCATCATCGAGGAGTAGGGCGAGGTGCCCACAGCAGAGCCAACCCAGTAGATTTCATGACATCATCGGGCTTTCAGGAGGTCATATGTCGTATGCTGCGGTTCATGGATTCTATGACCCAGGCTGGTTTATTTCCAGCAGGCCCAGCCACATCTCAGGCGGAAGGGGGAGCACAGACCCCTACTACTCAGGATCCTAGGCATGCAGCTGCAGTGTATCAGACTCCGGTTACACTACCTGCGAACGGGGCCCATCCAGTTGTAACAGTGGTACCTGAGCCTAGACCAGCTGCGGACGGCGATCCGCAGAAGTTATTGGACAGATGGACTAGGCTACACCTTTTTGTCTTCAGAGGCGAGGGTCATGAGGATGCCAGGATTTCATTGATAGGTGCAGGGACAGACTGCACAACATGAGGATATTGGAGTCTCATGGGGTGGACTTCACTACTTTCCAGCTGGAGGGCGAGGCCCGTAGATGGTGGTAGTCTTATCTTCTTGGCAGACCAGCCAGTTCTCCTCCTATGACTTGGGGCCAGTTCACACAGCTTTTTTTGGATAGGTATATTCCACCCTCCGAGAGGGAGGAGTTACGGTATTAGTTTGAGCAGCTTGCGCTGGGTCAGATGTCATTGACCGAATATGAGGCAAGATTTTCTGAGTTGTCTCACCATGCACTTATGATACTTCCTACTGACTCAAAGAGAGTGCGGAGGTTTGTTGCTGGGCTGCACTCCGGTATTAGGGCCAATATGGCCCGGAAGGTTGAGATGGGGACTTCTTATCAGCTGGTAGTGGAGATTGCTCGGAGGATTAAGGGCTAACATCAGAGAGGTAGAGAGCAGATGCAGCAGGACAAGAGGGCCCGCTTCTCTGGAGAGTTTAGAGGTGCCCCGGCTAGGGGCAGAGGTCAATTTAGGAGGGGTCAGCCTAGCAGACTCCCATAGTTAGCACCACCACCTCCTCGAGGTGCTCCAGCGCACCCCTATTTCAGCGCCATACTGGAGAGTTCTTATCGCCCACCAGCCATCCAGGGTTCTTCCAGTGGGTACTCAGGCCACCAGGGTTCTTCCAGCTACTATTTTAGTGCCATGCCGGAGAGTTTATATCGCCCACCGGCTATTCAGGCTTCTTTTCGTGGGTCTACAAGTCATCAAGGTCAGACATCAGGCCAGCAGATCACCGCACCGAGGGGCTGTTTTAAGTGCGAAGATCTCGGTCACATGAGGAGATTCTGCCCCAGGCTTCGGGGCAAGGTAGTGCAGCAAGGTCAGTAGCCCATAATTATAGTACCGGTAGTCCGGCCTCCTAGAGGCGGAGGGCAGGCTAGTAGGGGCCGTCCTAGAGGTGCAGGCCAGGAAGGGGGAGGCCAGCCAGCTACTATCCAATCAGGCGGGGGCCAGCCAGCCGGTGCTCTAGCTAGATTCTATGCTTTCCGGCCAGATTAGATACATTGGTCTCAGATGCCATGATCACAGGTATTATTTTTGTCTGCGGTAGGGATGCTTCGGTGTTATTTGATACATGATCTACCTATTCATACGTATCATCTCTGTTTTCTCATTTCCTGGATATTCCTCGTGAGTCCTTGGGTACTCCTATTTATGTGTCCACTCCTGTTGGCGATTCTGTGGTTGTGGATCGGATCTACCGGTCCTGTGTTGTGACATTCTGTGGTTACGAGACTAAAACGGACCTTCTATTACTTGATATGATCGACTTTGAGGTCATCCTGGGCATGGACAGGTTATCCCCATATCACGCCATCCTTGATTGCCATGCCAAGACTGTTACTTTAGCGATACGAGAGTTGCCGAGATTGGAGCGGAAGGGTTCCTCCGTTAGTACATCTAGTCAAGTTATCTTTTTTCTGAAGGCTCGACATATGGTCGAGAAGAGTTGTTTGGCTTATCTAGCTTATATTTGGGACACCACCGTTGAGTCTCCGACAATTGATTCAGTGCCAGTAGTCCGGGATTTTGCCAATGTGTTTCCTTCTAACCTTCCAAGCATGCCACCAGATCGTGATATTGATTTCTGTATTGATTTGGCTCTAGGTACCCATCATATATCTATCCCACCGTACCGTATGGCTCCAAAAGAGTTGAAGGAGCTGAAGGAGCAACTTGAGGAGTTGTTAGCAAAGCGGTTTGTCAGACCGAGTGTGTCACCTTAGGGTGCGCCAGTGTTATTTGTGAAGAAGAAAGATGGAACTATGTGGATGTGCATTGATTACCTCCAGTTAAACAAAGTCACCATCAAGAACAAGTACCCATTGCTGCGTATTGATGATCTATTTGACCAGTTGCAGGGCGCTAGGATGTTCTCTAAGATCGACTTAAGATCAGGGTACCATCAATTAAAGATCCGGGACTCAGATATTCCGAGGACCGCTTTCTGTACTAGATATGGCCATTTGAGTTTCTAGTGATGTCCTTCGGCTTGACTAACACCCCGGCGGCGTTTATGGATTTGATAAATAGGTGTTCAGGCCTTATATTGATTCGTTCGTCATTGTCTTCATTGATGACATTTTGATCTTCTCACGTAGCCTGGGGGAGCACGAGCAGCATTTGAGAAGTGGTGCTTCAGACCTTGAGGGAACAGAAGTTGTATGCTAATTTCTCCAAGTGTGAATTTTGGCTAGAGTCTATGGCATTCTTGGGGCATGTTGTGTCAGGCGAGGGTATTAAGGTGGATCCCAAGAAGATTGAGGCAGTTCAGAGTTGGCCACGTTCCACTTTGGTGACTGAGATCAGGAGTTTCCAGGGATTAGCAGGTTATTATCGCCGGTTTGTGCAGAGCTTTTCATCCATTGCAGCACCTTTGACTAGATTGACCCAGAAGGGTGCTCCGTTTTGTTGGTCCGATGATCGTGAGGTGAGCTTTCAGAAGCTCAAGACAGATTTGACTACATCACCGATTCTAGTGTTGCCTTCTGGTTCAGGGATGTATACGGTGTATTGCGACGCTTCACGCGTTGGCTTGGGTTGTGAATCGATGCAGGAGGGGCGAGTTATTGCATATGCTTCACGTCAGCTGAAGATTCATGAGAAGAATTACCCTGTACACGACCTAGAGTTAGTCACGATTGTTCGTGTTCTTAAGATTTGGAGGCATTACCTTTATGGGTTGTCATGTGAGGTTTACACTGATCATCGCAGCTTACAACATTTGTTCAAGCATAGGGATCTCAATTTGAGGCAGCGTAGGTGGCTTGAGTTACTGAAGGATTATGACATCCCCATTCTTTATCATCCGGGCAAGGCAAATGTGGCCGCGGATGCCTTAAGCAAGAAGGTAGATAGTATGGGTAGCTTGGCATTCATTTCAGCTAAGGAGAGGCCACTAGCTTTGGACATTCAGTCCTTGGCTAACAGACTTGTGAGGTTGGATATTTCAGAGCCCAGTCGGGTTCTTGCGTGTGTTGTGGCTCAGTCTTCACTATTGCGAAAGATCAAGGCTCGGCGGTTTGATGATCCGCACTAGGCAGTTCTAAGAGAGACGGTACTACAGGGTAGTGCCAAGGAGGTTTCTATTGGCGAGGATGGTGTTCTACGACTCCAGGGTCATTTATGTGTTCCTAATGTCGATGGCTTGAGGGAGAGGATTCTAGAGTAGGCACACAGTTCTCGATATTATATTCATCTAGGTGCTACAAAGATATATTGTGACCTGAGATAGCATTATTGGTGGCGGCGGATGAAGAAAGGCATAGTGGAGTATGTAGCCAGGTGTCTAAATTGCCAGCAAGTCAAGTATGAGCACCAGAGGCCAGGTGGCCTACTTCAGCAGATGACTATACCTGAGTGGAAATGAGAGTGCATTACTATGGACTTCGTAGTCGGATTTCCGCGGACCTTGCGGAGGTTTGATGCAGTTTAGGTCATTGTCGACAGGTTGACCAAGTCGGTACACTTCATTCCGGTTGTGACTACATATACTTCAGAGAAGTTGGCCTAGATTTATATTTGGGAGATAGTTCGGTTGCACGGTGTACCTGTTTCCATCATATCAGATAGAGGCCCTCAGTTCACTTCACATTTCTGGAGAGCCGTATAGAGTGAGTTGGGGACCCGTGTAGAGCTCAGCATAGTATTTCATCTACAGACCAACGGGAAGTTGGAGCGGACAGTTTAGATCCTGGAGGACATGCGTAGAGGATGTGTGATTGACTTTGGAGGGCAGTGGGATCAGTTTTTGCCTTTGGCCGAGTTTTCTTACAACAGCAGCTATCAGTCCAGCATCGAAGTGGCTCCATTTGAG
The DNA here is from genome assembly GCF_001879085.1 of Nicotiana attenuata. NCBI lineage: Eukaryota > Viridiplantae > Streptophyta > Magnoliopsida > Solanales > Solanaceae > Nicotiana > Nicotiana attenuata. The sequence goes on from NW_017670320.1 coordinate 51,791, forward strand.
GCGTTATATGGTTCACGATGTTGTTCTCCCATCGGGTGGTTTGATCCCGACGAGGCTAAGTTATATGGTGCTGATTTGGTAAAGGATGCCTTGGAAAAGGTAAAGTTGATCCAGGAGCGACTTTGCACAGCACAATCCAGACAGAAGAGTTACGCGGATCAGAAGGCGCGTGTTGTATCATTTATGGTCGGCGAGAAGGTTCTCTTGAAAGTTTCGCCGATGAAGGGTATCATGAGGTTCAAAAAGAAGGGCAAGTTGAGCCCAAGGTTTATAGGCCCATTTGAGGTGTTGATGCGAGTTGGGGAGGTTGTTTATGAGCTTGCTTTACCTCCCAGCCTTTCAGGGGTTCATCTAGTATTTCACGTGTCTATGCTCCAGAGATATTGTGCCGACTTGTCACATGTGTTAGACTTCAGCACTATTTAGTTAGATGAGAGCTTGGGTTATGAGGAGGAGCCAGTTGCTATTGTTGTTAGACAGGATCGCCAGTTGAGATCGAAGAGGATTTCTGCGGTAAAGGTTCAGTGGAGGGGCCAACCAGTCGAGGAGGCGACCAGGGAGTCCGAGGAGGACATGCGGAGCAGATATCCCCACTTATTCAGCACTTCAAGTATGAATCTAAACCCGTTCGAGGACGAACTTTTATTTAAGAGGTGGAGAATGTAACGACCCGATCGGTCATTTTGCTTTCTAGAACCCCGTTCCCTAAATAAGACTTACCGTACTTGCTTTTACTGATTTATGACTTGCAGGGATGGTTGGTTCGGGATTTGGAAGAGTTTGGGTTGAAATCGAAACACTTGGTTTCTTAAGGTTAGCTTAAAAGGCTAAGTTTGACTTCGGTCAACATTTTGAGTAAATGACCTCGGAATCGGGATTTGACGGTTCCAATAGGTTTGTATGGTGATTTCGGACTTGGGCGTATGTTCGGATCGGGTTCTGGATGACCCGGGAGCGTTTTGGCGCCTAATAGTGAAAGTTGGTTCTTGAAGGTTTTGAAAGTTCTTTAAATTTGGTTTGGAGCAGGTTTTGGTGATATCGAGGTCCAAAAAGAATTCCGAGATCCGGAATAGTTCTGTAATGTCATTTAAGACTTGCACGCAAATTTTGGTGTCATTTCGAGTAGTATAAGTACGTTTCGGCGCATTGGAAGTAAATTGAAGAACTTGAAGTTCTTAAGTTTGATTCAATTGGTTTTAGGGTGTGATTCTTAGTTCTAATGTTGTTTTGGGCATTTCGAGAGTTCGAGACAGTCCGTTTTATGATTCCAAACTTGTTGGTATGTTCGGGCGGGGCCCCGGGGGCCTAGAGTACCAACCGGACGAGGGTCGGACCAAGTTGAGAATTTGGAACCACAACTAAATGCACCAGATCAATCATAACCGCACCTGCAGTTGGTCAGCCGCAGGTGCGAGCTCGTAGGTGCGGGCTAAGTCTTGTAGATGCGGCCATGGGAGGTAGGGTTGTTCAATACCCAACAAAAACTGTTAACCGAACCGAATCAATGGCTTATTGGCCTATTGGTATCGGATTATCGAGGTAATGGATGGGGAATGGATTGAGATTTTATAATTAACGGCTTAACGGTTTGGGGGCGGATTACTCAATTTTCTTATCGGGTAAACTGTTAACCCGTTAAGAATTTTCTTATCTAGTTTTATGTCATATTTAAAGTCCGCTTTTCTGGAAGAACGAATTTTGTTTTGTCTTGTGAAGAACGAATGTGAATGTTTGATTGATTATGAACGTATGTCCTTTTGAAAGTTTGAGTGTATTGAAGGAATGTGCTTTTCTGGTTTTATTAATTTGGTTAATATGTGTAATGACAGTATGTGTAGTCTTGGTATTGATTGAATGTTTCTTCAATTTTTTTTATTTGGTTTAGCCGATAAGCCGCCCGATAATTGTTAATCCGATACCAATCCGCCCGCTGTCTTATTGGATGGCTAGCGGATTACTACATTTATAATCCGATAACAGTTAAGCCAAACCGTTAAGTGTAATTATCCGCCCGATCCGCCCGATAAGCACCTCTAATGGGAGGGCAGCCCGAATTCCGCAAGTGCGGCACTTTCTCCGCAGAAGCGGGACCGTAGAAGCGGTAAAGCATCCGCAGAAGCGGCCCCTAGCCGGCCCAGGATCTTCTGCAGAAGCGAACTCTTGTCCGCAGAAACGAGGGCGCATATGTGGCCCTTGGACTGCAGGTGCGGAAAAGCTAGAGGCAGTGGCCTTCATTTAATACGGGACTTAGGCATTTTTGACTCATTTTCTTCCACACTTGGGCGATTGGAGAGCTCTCAAAGAGGGGATTTCGACCTAGCTTTTGGAGGTAAGTAATTCCTACCAAATGTGAGTTAAATACCTAGATTATGGGTAGATTAACATGTAAAAATTAGTGAAAATCAAGGGTTAAGAGGAAAACCTAGGTTTTTGATAAAAAAGAGATTTGACCATGAATTTTTTTATGAAACTTAGTAAAAATCATATATTATGTTCCTAAGGTTATGGATAACGACTTTCTTCAAAAATTTCCGGAATCCGAGCCTGTGGTCCTGGGGGTGAATTTTAGGAATCTTGCAATTTGGGTTGGGTAATCACTTTAATAGTGGAAATATGAACTTTTAAGCATAAATTGATTAGTTTATTTAATCTTTGATTAATTTCGAGTCGTTTGACATCGAAATTGGAGGTTGGGCGCATTTCTTGAATTGGGAAGTAGGCTTTGAGACGAGGTAAGTCCCCTTTCGTACCTTGTAAGAGAGAATTAACCCCATAGGTGAATTAAACAAATCTGTGTACCTATTTGCGGGGGCTACGTACGTATGAGGTGACGGGAGTCCGTACATAGCTACTAGTATGCTATTGTCCGGGTCGTTTAGGACCCATATCATGCCTTATTAGAAATGTTTGCGCCCTTACTTGCTAATTTGATTACTTAAGTCAAATCAGAAATTTCATGAAAGAAGTGTAAGAGGTTAAATTCACATATTTGAAGATTTAATGAAATGCTTGACTATAAATGTGAAATTCAAGCTTTCATTGAAAATAATTGCTATTTGTGGATCGGGCCGAGCACCTCGGTAGTAAATAGATGCATCTGTGGTTCGCGCCGTTCGACCCTCTAGCAGTGCACATTTTAATATTATGTTGGACCGAGCCGTCCGACCTCAGCATAATTTGCGCATGTTGATTATTTGAAACTCTCCGTGATTTATACTGCTTGAATGTCTTGAAATGTGAACTGTTAAATGATATGACTGAAATTGAAAATATATTTGTGAAAGAAGAACTTATCACTTTCTGTTATTGAAGCTTTCACTATTGTTCATGATATCCATGCTTAGCATAATACTTTAATTATATTATTATTAGCCCATAGTAAGTGTCTAAGTCGACCCCTCGTCACTACTTCTTCGAGGTTCGATTGGATTCTTACTGGGTACGTGTTGTATATCTACTCATACTACGCTTCTGTACTTAATTGTATAGGATCTGAGGCAGGTGCATCTAGTTACCTGCGCGGCGCGCATACTTGATCTTGGTTTGAGACTTCACGGTGAGCTGCCCCCCCTTCCGAGCCGTTCAACAGCATGTCGGAGTTTCTCTTTTGCTTGTATCTGTCTACTCTATTTCAGGCAGTAGGATAGTCATCCTTTTGTATATTCTACTAGTTGCCCACACACTTGGGACACTAGATCTTGGTACATATTAGTAGACTTTGATTTTTGGGTTGTATTTCTACATTTATGATTTCCTTTAGTTTTTTTCCGTATTGGTTGCTTTAAAAATCCGTTATTTATCAAATGTTTTATACTTTTTAGAAAGTTCTTTGTTGGAATCACTTAATAAAGATGGGAAATCACTAAGTTGTTCACTGTTGGCTTGTCTAGCAATGGTGCTGGACGCCATCACGGCCTAACATGGAGTTGGATCGTGACAATTTCCTAAACTCACAAGACTTATTCATTTTGCTTCGACTCACACACAGGGCAAGTTCTAGACTAACAAGGGATGGCGTATAGTACAACCAAAATCTCACCTCACACAATGCACATGACTTACTCAAGACGGCTTAGACCCCACTCTCAAGTTAAAGAAACTAGCACAGTCATCACATAATCCAAACACTAGGAAGTAACAACAGGAGTCAATAGACGAGCCCAAGCGTCAAAATAAACACATATACTCTTAAGGCATATAGTCATAAGGATAAAAAAGAAAGTACTCAGTGCAAATGCTCCAGCTCTAAGCCCCAACATAAAAAATGTCAAAAAGCATAGATACTCTTCCCATTCTATTATCAGTTGGAAAAAAAAACTTTTTGTATTTTTCTTTAGACTTTAAACCATCAAGAAAACTGTCTACTTAAAAAAAACTACTACCCGGTTCAAAGAGTCATCCCTTGGAAAAGAACCGTGGTCATAAGAAAAACTAAGAGGGATTATTTCTACCTAATTATTATTTTTTAATTTTTTTTCAAAACATATAATATAAAATAACAAAACTAAACTAGTATAGGAATCCACCCAAACAGTCTCTTCACCCCACACTTAAAATTGTGTATTATCCCCAATGCACACCCATAAATACAAGAAAGTAAAAGAGACTCCCTGGTAAGCCAAAGGCCGAAGCATTAGCAGCTCATGGGGTAATCAGACTTCTCCAAGACTTGGATCTTTGTGCGGGCACCCTACACTTAGTTCTAACCATCTCTCTTGCTTTTGCTTTCTTCCAATGGCCTTGCTTCCCATTCTCCTAGAGAAATAAAAAGCAACACTACAAGAATAATGCAATAATAAAAAATAAAAATTAAAAAAAAGAGAGAAAATTAAAAAGAAAGCGGTGAAGCTGGGTTGGCTCCCAACAAGCGCTTGATTTAACGTCGCGGCACGATGCGAATCACTTTTTGTCTCCATCTCGAGCTTATGAACCGAACCCCCAATTTGGCTTCAAGTATTCGGTTATGCTCCAGGGGTGATGGAGCAAATCCTATTGGCCCTAGGAAACAATGTAATCTTCTACGCTTCTTGGCCTTTACATGAGGTATGTAATCCTAACTTTCTAGCAAGAAGAATTCCAGAATGTAAGCACCTTGTTACTCATTCCTTGACTCCTCAATTGGTTCGGATGACTCTATTTCCATATCATTATCCAAACATAGTGTGGAAAAATGCTTGGAGTGTGGACCAATGCGCTCAACTACATGAACTTTGGGACTGTCAGCATCCTCAACACCAATGACACTAGAGTCAACTAAATATGTATCCTCAATGTCCTTGACTGACTCTAGTATTACTTCTTCAACATCGGCATCCTCAAATTCTAGTTGGATAGATTGTTGGTGTTCTACTCTAACCTCCCCCATTAGCATCTCAATTTCTGCATCTAATGCATGCTCCTTTTGGCTACTATCCACAATATCCGCTTGTTGAGCATTAAATGCTTTAACTAATTGATTCACTTGTGCCTCCAGGTTATGAATAGTTGCCTCTTGTCTTTGGATAGTATCACATAGCCTTTGTATTTGCAGTTGTTTCTCATTACTTTGTTCCATGAAACACTTTAACATATATTTGATCTCTTTCAGGTCAGCTTCCCCAGGTTCTTTGTTCTTGTTAACCTCACAAGAAAAAGTAGAACCCTCATAATAACGCGATGGGGGAGAATAAGACATATAAGCACAACCATGAAAGTGACCATCTTGACCACCACACATATCACACACATTCCACACATAAGATTGAGTTGGTGCATATAACTCGCTCTCGGAAATATTATGATAATTTTGCCATGGGTGATTTCCTCCACAATATGCATAAGGAAGATTAAAAGTAGAATTACCAACATCAAAACTCTCATAATTCCACGATGACATGTTTATCAAATTAATAAGTAAAACTAAATAAAAAAAACAAATACTAGAAAATAAAATAAAAGTTCAAACTTGAAACCTAGCAATATGTACAGCTACAACTACACCGTTAGTTCCCCGACAACGACGCCAAAATTTGATCACGTCCAACTATGCCTTATAAAAGTGACTAAGCGGTCGTTGCAAATATAATTCGATTTACAATCCGTATTCGAATTCCACAAGGAACTAACTACTAATCACAACTGCTAGTTTCGTAAGAATTCAAGTAATCAACTTCCAGAAATATTGAATAATGAGTTGAGTATTTACTAAGTAAAAGCAAAGTAATTAAAAAGCTATAATTTTATTACTAAAAAAGCAAATGTTGTAGACAAGATTGGAAAGGTCTAGGGTTACGATTTTCCCTCTTATCAGAATTGTCACGACCATAAACCCAAACCCAGTCGTGATGGCGCCTCTCGTGAAGACAAGGCCAGCCGACACATTCTCATTTCAAGATTAAGCGATAAAATAATAAGTATTAAGTATTAAACATGATAAAATCTCAAAAATAAGCAGTTAACAGTATAATTTGCAGAAAACAAACCCAACACAGCCCAACATCGGGGTGTCACTAGTCATGAGCATCTACTAAGGTCCGAATACAACTAGAGTAAAAAATGTACTAAATACGGTCTAATGAAATTGAGAGGGAGAAAAGCAGTGCTGCAAACGTCGAGCAGCTACCTTGCTAAACTCCAATGACTCTGCCTCTGAGCAACCAATACTCGCTACCGGGTTCAGAAATACATGAATCTGCACACAAGGTGCAGGGAGTAAAGTGAGTACTTCCAACTCAGTGAGTAATAAAACTAAATGAAGACTGAGTGATTGAAAATCACGAAGAGTACATAAACATGCTGTATAGAAGCAGTACAAAACCAGTAAGAAAGCAATAAAGCTGTGAAATCTCATAAGCACCTTAGCTCAATTTAAAGTTCTTCAAAAATGGCTTTTCAACAGTTAAGCGATTGAATGCAAGCAATTAGAACTTTTAACAGTTAAGCAAGTAAATGACAGGCAACTAGAAAAGATAAACACGTAAAGAACCCCCCCTCGGGCACAATATCAATAGAATCAGCCCCTCGGCACAATACCAATAGAAGCAGCCCCTCGGGCAAACACATGGAACAATACCAGCCCCTCGGGCAATAACATAGAACAATACCAGCCCCTCGGGCTATATCTCGTATCACAATGGGTACCCGCGCTCACTAGGGGTGTACAGACTCCGGGAGGGGCACCTTCATGCCCAAGCGCAATAACGAGCCATCTCGTGGCATAACCAATCCGGCCCTCGGCCTCACATAATAAACAAAATCATCACACTGGGTACCCGCGCTGACTGGGGGTATACAGACTCCTAAAGGGGCCCCTTACGGCCCAAGCGCAATATCAAGCCATCTCGTGGCATCATAAACAGACCTCGGCCTCATATCAATATCAAGCCACCTCGTGGCGCACAATCTCAGGCCCTCGGCCTCATTATCATAATCAGTATATCATTGCTGCGACGTGCAGCCCGACCCAAAAGTATCCTCACAATACAGGCCCACGGCCTTACTCAGGCAGAATCTCATAAGCCCTCGGGCATCAGTAAAATACGAAGCTCAGCTCAAATATCTTTGAAAATATCAATTAATGTGTTTAAAACAGAATAACATAGCTGAGTTTTTAAAATAGTGAAAATATAGCATGACCGAGCACAAGTATGAAATCAAACAGTGAGGAAAATATCATTGACAATCCCCTAAGGGTTCAAACAGTTGGCACAAGCCCAAATATGGCATTTAGCCCAAAGTATAATAATATCAAACAATTAGCTGCCCATTATACAGAAAAATAGTCATTCGGGATGGACTAAGTCACAATCCCCAACGGTGCACGGCCCCACGCTCGTCATCTAGCGTGTGTTTCACCTCAATATAGCACGACGCTGTGCAATCCGGGGTTTCATACCCTCAGAACCGCATTTAAAATCATTACTCACCTCGAACTAGCCCGAAAAGCTACTCTGCAACACGCTTGCCTCTCGACCCAACTTTTGAGTGCTCCAAATCTACCAAGTTCAGATTTTTATCATCAAATTATGCTAAACAAATGAATTTCAATTGAAAAATATCGATTTTAAGCACAAAACCCGAAATCAGTCAAAACCCGACCCCCGGGTCCGCGTCCCGTAACTGAACAAACTTTATACCAAAATATTCTCCATCATCTCACGAGTCCGTACATATAAAAAACTCGAAAATCGGAGTTCGTTTGACCCCTCAAATCATCCCTAAAAAGTCTCATAATCTCAAGCCCTAACTCCACCTTTTTCTACTGATTTTCATGTCTAAATCCATGTAAGATCACATATTTAACTCAAAAATAGGAAGAAATCACTTACCTAGTGTTGCTTGGTGAAACCCCTCCTTGAGCTCTCCAAAATCGTCCAAGCCAAATGAAAGAAATGAAACAAATGGGCTAAAACTCGTGTTTAAACAATCTGCCCAGGCTTCATCGAGTTGTACCTTGCGCTGTGCAGGTTGTACATCCTCTTACCATTTTTTTCCTGCTGTACACCTTCCGTTAAAACACCCATAACTCCTTGTGGATATATCCACATGACAAACGGTTTGAAGATTTAGAAACTAGACTCGAAGATCTTTCATTTTATAGGTTGTACACCATATAACTCTTTATATATTCCGAGATATGAGCTTCTAAAGTCGGCTCCATGCATCAGAAAATTCTGTCAAAACTGCTCCACCAGCCATCTTCAATCGACCATAACTTTCTGATAAAATGTCCAAATCATGAATAGTTTAACTTTCTAGAAATCAGAGTGCAAGGGCTACAACTTTTATGTTTCGCAATTTTTCTAATTCTTTATAGATTGCAAGATATGAGCTTCCAAACTCGACTCCTCGCATCAGAAATTTTCTGGTGAACAGCTGAAGCTCAAAAATCTGCAACTTTTCCAAAGCATGAAATAGTCCGTTTAACCACCCGAAACTCACCCGAGGCCACCGGGACCTCAACCAAACATGCCAACATATCCCATAACATCATTCAAACTTGTTCCAACCTTCGGAACGCTCAAAACAACATCACAACACCAAATTCGCATCAGATTCAAGCCTAAGAATTTCAAAATCTTCTAAATTACGCTTTTGATCAAAAACCCAACCAAACCACGTCCGAATGACTTGAAATTTTGCACACGCATCCCAAATGACAAAACGGAACTACTACAACTCTCGGAATTCCATTCCGACCCCTATATCAAAATCTCACCTATTAACTGGAAAACGCCAAAAACTCAATTTCGCCAATTCAAGCCTAAATCTACTCCGAACCTCCAAAACACATTCCGATCACGCTCCTAAGTCCCAAATTACCTAACGGAGCTAACCAAATCATAAAAAATTCCAATCCGAGATCATATACTAACAAGTCAAATCTTGGTCAAACCTTTCAATTTCAAGCTTCAAACTGAGAATTGTTCTTCCAAATTCATTCTGATTACCCTGAAAACCAAAACCAACAATTTACATAAGTCATAATACACTACCCCGGGGCAAGTCATGCCCGAGAACTGGCGAGCAACGTGCAAAAGCTCAAAATGACCGGTAGGGTCGTTACATCCTCCCCTACTTAAACATACGTTCGTCCTCGAACGTGCCCAGAGTTGTTCCAAAAGCCAACCAATCGCCGAATAACCTTAACTGGCGAGCAAAGTGCAAAAGCTCAAAACGATCGGTCGGGTCGTCATCCTCCCCCACTTAAATATACGTTCATCCTCGAACGTGCCCAGAGTTATTCCAAAAGCCAACCAATCGCCGAATAACCTTACTACGCATATACCCGGGGGGTGATCCCACCTCACCCTATATCACATAGGTCCGATAATACGATATAAGTGAAATTTCACAATCCAACCTAGCCCTTAAACCTTAAAACCACATTTCCACTTCTGAAATCTTCAATACGATCAGAATCTCACATTTATACTGTGAATAAGTCCGAACAAGCTGTAACAAACCATATCTGTAACCTTAGGTGCAATTACATGATATACCGCATAACTCAAACACTGGTAGCGATAACTTCTAATCACACCAGCTGCACACAACAACCGAATATCGATAGAAAACCTCTTGTCAACTAAAGTCTCATTCCGTCACTTTCATATACTGCCAATGATAAATGAAACACGCAATAAGCCATAACCATTTCTCAGATCAACCATTCATGAAGCCACTTCTCCGTTGGCAAAGACCATAGCAAATTTCTGAGCCAAGCCTCGATATTATCCTTCCAACATGCTGAAATCGAATCAGTTGTACTCATTTCAGATCCCAACGATCTCATCTAATCCAACACAACTACTCTGGGGACATGACACATCAATACAATCTACAGCCACAACTCGTGCAATCCGCGCACCAATAAGCAATAATCTGAACGTACTCAAATCATGAAAAAAGACTCAAATGAGAGAGATGTACCGCAAGCTCACCAGTACCACCACACACAATGCTGGGAACCCGTCACACATCGTAGAAATAGAACACATGAATCTAACTCGAAGGGTCATACCTCCACATAACTTCGCTGTAATGCGCGCCCCTATCCAAACACTGGCCCATATAAGACACCTCCAGTCACTATGCTCAAAATCGACAACCAAGCTCAATTTGATGCCTAGCACCCAAAAGTGAATCACAATAGCCATGGAGAAGCAAATGACGTAATGTCACACCAGTCTGAAGGAACACATCCAATGTGCAACAAATCATGCAACACCCAAATACACGTCTCATTCAAATCCCGCTATAAAGCCCAAACGAAACCGCACCGTGTGTGCATATAACCACCAAATTTCAACTCCTCGTAACAAAGAAGAGTAACTCATAGATCACGAATAAGCTCAACAATAATTGAATGGCACATCTCTCAACAATAGCAGTATGGAGTAAACAAATCTGACCAGGTGCAGAACACACATCCATGTTGGACCTACCAATGAACCCCAAGTCATTTCTGGTCACCCACAGTAGATAATTAACTCTTTGAAGGTTCACAATGACTGAATCATAGCACATACTACCCCCTGACCAACCTTAGCTATTTTCTCACAGTCCACAAACACAAAGCCATCTAATCACGGAAACTCGCAGTCTCCCAATCCATAAAGCACACGAATCACCAGATCTGATCCCAGCTACACTGCCCGAACATCTAACACACATCCGATTTTCGATCATTCCACGAGGGATACTCCTATAATTCTTCTGTGCTACCAAGCCAACTTAAATATCGACAGTCGATCCAATAAAAGAGTGCCACAATACTAATGAAGTATCCTTAATTCAAACACATTGCCCTTTTTCTGAAGTGTATACCCTTATCAAGACACACCATTTAGTAATATCATTTACCTAGTCATCTGAAACTGCCCGTGTTGTCTAAGAATTTATGACCTTCCTTTCAGAACTGAACTGCGACCTTACGCATGCCAGTCTCAACCCTACACAACATACCACATATATCATGGCATCCTATGATAAATATGAGAACTTCANACTCCGACACCATAGGGTGTAACTTCACCTTAATGCAACCAAACAACTTCCCGTTCTACGCACCGTACATCCTTTACCAATAACAACTCAAGTCATTCCACGATTCTCATACACCCATAAAGCATAACATAACCTTTATTGAAATTTCCTTTACTCGAGCCATCCTCGGTCTCAATCTCCGTGAGCCATAACTGATTCACCTGTACGCCTCAAACTGGAACCAACATAGCACATAACCGTGCAACCAACTAATCAACAGCAGACTCCCCCACTTGGCTCGAAGCCATAGATCAAAACACATAAAATAACTCATAATGCATATACTCTATTGCTGCCATAATATCATAGCGAGATTAAACTCAACCCTTCATAAGCTCGTATGACACAGACCATCTAGGACTTCAAATCTTCTACAAATCTCGCATTCACTCTTGCAACAGTTAAACCCACTTTCTTAAGCGACCCAAACTTAAATTTCAACACATATATTTCACTTGTAAATGAGATCTTCTAACAGACAACATAAGGATCACACAACTTCAGAACACTCCGCATGAGATAACCTACCTGTTTTGCCTCAAACTAACATTTCTGTATACCTTCCACCGTCATATACATTATGCAGTCGCTTGATCTTCCTGAGTCTGAACTCATACCGCAACATGAAATTTACTTCACTCCCAACTAGGAAACATGAAAAGGTTCTTCACACACCCATAACTCGGGGCTATACCTCGAATCAAGATGGAAATCAAGCACCTAATAGTTCTTCTATCCTCTAGCAGACCCTTCTCGACGCTTCTAAATCATATGAATACATCTCGCAGTCACATCACACTCATCACGTAACTATCCAGCCATCACTTCTACTAATAGGGGCACTACCGAATATATAAGTTCGAAACACGGCTCACATAATCAGCACATCGGTGCTCAAGCTATAGGTAAAATTCCGGCCTCAAGTCCTCCAGACTGGCCCAACGTCAAACACACAGAGATCACATCTCGCCCCTCGATCAAGGAATCACAAGCCGTCGATCCACATCTGATAGTGAGCGCTCATGCGCGCATACGAACGCGTGGAAGGAATTTCAAGAGTTACTTTTCAAGCTGAATCAAGGACGCACGATAAGAATTCAAGAATGTGAAGTTTTTCCTAAAGGTTCTGCAACCTCTCGAGGATAAATACAGACGTCTCCGTACCGATCCGCGAGACTCTACTAAACCTGCTCATGACTCGTGACACCTATGTAACCTAGGCTCTGATACCAACTTATCACGACCCTAAATATCAACCCGGTCGTGATGGCACCTCTCATGAAGACAAGGCCAGCCAACACACCTCCAATTCACTATAAACAACTAAAACAATAACTACTAAGTCTTTAATCAGAAATAAAATTCCAAAATGAGCATTTAACAGTATAATTTGCGGAAATAAAAACCAACAGAGCCCAACATCGGGGTGTCACTAGTCATGAGCATCTACTAAGGTCCGAATACAACTAGAGTCAAAAATGTGCTAAATACGGTCTAATGAAATCGAGAGGGAGAAAAGCAGTGCTGCGAACGTCGGGCAGCTACCTTTCTAAACTCCGATGACTCTGCCTCTAAGCAACCAAACCCGCTACCGGGTTCAGAAATACCTGAATCTGCACACAAGGTGCAGGGAGTAAAGTGAGTACTTCCAACTCAGTGAGTAATAAAAATAAATGAAGACTAACTAATAGGAAATCACGAAGAGCACATCAACATGTTGTATAGAAGCAGTACAAAACCAGTAAGAAAGCAATGAAGCTGTGAAATCTCTTAAGCACCTTAGCTCAGTTTAAACTTCTTCAAAAATGGCTTTTCAACAGTTAAGCAATTGAATGCAAGCAATAAGAACTTTTAACAATTAAGCAAGTAAATGACAGGCAACTAGAAAAGATAAGCACGTAAAGAACCGCCCCTCGGGCACAATATCAATAGAATCAGCCCCTCGGGCACAATACCAACAGAAGCAGCCCCTCGGGCAAACACATGGAACAATACCAGCCCCTCGGGCATAATAACAACAGAATCAGCCCCTCGGGCAATTACATAGAACAATACCAGCCCCTCGGGCTATATCTCGTATCACAATGGGTGCCCGTGCTCATTGGGGGTGTACAGACTCCGGGAGGGGCCCCTTACGGCCCAAGCGCAATAACAAGCCATCTCGTGGCATAACCAATCCGGCCCTCGGCCTCACATAATAAACAAAATCATCACTCTAGGTACCCGCNTCTCGACCCAACTTTCGAGTGCTCCAAATCTACCAAGTTTAGATTTTTATCATCAAATTATGCTAAAAGAATGAATTCCAATTGAAAAATATCGATTTTAAGCACAAAACCCGAAATCAGTCAAAACCCGACCCCCGGGCCCGCATCCTGGAACTGGACAAACTTTATACCAAAATGTTCTTCATCATCTCACGAGTCTGTACATATAAAGAACTCAAAAATCGGAGTTCGTTTGACCCCTCAAATCATCCCTAGAAGGTCTCATAATCTCAAACCCTAACTCCACCTTTTTCAACTGATTTTCATGTCTAAATCCATGTAAGATCACATATTTAATTCAAAAATAGGAAGAAATCACTTACCTAGTGTTGCTTGGTGAAAAACCCTCCTTGAGCTCTCCAAAATCATCCAAGCCAAATGAAAGAAATGAAAGAAATGGGCTAAAACTCGTGTTTAAAACAATATGCCCACCAGTCTTCAAGAGTTGTACCTTGCGCTGTGCAGGTTGTACATCCTCTTACCATTTTCCCCTGCTGTACACCTTCTGTTAAAATGCCCATAACTCCTTGTGAAAATATCCAAATGACAAACGGTTTGAAGATTTAGAAACTAGACTCGAAGATCTTTCATTTGGTAGGTTGTACACCATATAACTCTTTATGTATTCCGAGATATGAGCTTCAAAATTCAGCTCCATGCATCAGAAAATTCTGTCGAAACTGCTCCACCAGTCATCTTCAATCGATCATAACTTTCTGATATAATGTCCAAATCATAAATGGTTTAACTTTCTGGAAACTAGAATGCAAGGGCTACAACTTTCGTGTTTTGCAATTTTTCTGATTCCTTATAGATTGCAAGATATGAGCTTCCAAACTCGACTCCTCGCATCAGAAATTTTCTGGTGAACAGCTGAAGCTCAAAAATCTGCAACTTTTCCAAAGCATGAAATAGTCCGTTTAACCACCCGAAACACACCCGAGGCCACCGGGACCTCAACCAGACATGCCAACATATCCCATAACATCATTCAAAATTGTTCCAACCTTCGGAACGCTCAAAACAACATCACAACACCAAATTCGCATCGAATTCAAGCCTAAGAATTTCAAAATCTTCTAAATTACGCTTTTGATCAAAAACCCAACCAAACCACGTCCGAATGACCTGAAATTTTGCACACATATCCCAAATGATAAAACGGAACTATTGCAACTCTCCGAATTCCATTCCGACCCCTATATCAACATCTCCCCTATCAACCGGAAAACGCCAAAAACTCAATTTCGCCAATTCAAGCCTAATTCTACTCCGAACCTCCAAAACACATTCCGATCACGTTGCTAAGTCCCAAATCACCTTACGGATCTAACCAAATCATAAAAAGTTCCAATCCTAGATCATATACTAACAAGTCAAATCTTGGTCAAACCTTTCAATTTCAAGCTTCAAACTGAGAATTGTTCTTCCAAATTCATTCCGATTACCCTGAAAATCAAAACCAGCGATTTACATGAGTCATAATACACTACACGGGGCAAGTCATGCACAAGAACTGGCGAGCAAAGTGCAAAAGCTCAAAATAACTGGTCGGATCGTTACATCCTCCCCCACTTAAACATACGTTCGTCCTCGAACGTGCCCAGAGTTGTTCCAAAAGCCAACCAATCGCCGAATAACCTTAAATGGCGAGCAAAGTGCAAAAGCTCAAAACGACCGGTCGGGTCGTTACAGGAATCTTCCCTGCTACGTCTCCTATAAATTCGCCTAGATACTCTCTACCGATCATGAGCACTTTAGGTGTCGTAATTCTCTTCCGAGAAACTACAGCAATTTACTAGATATATTCTTCCGAACTACACTAGCTGGCACTAGTTTACCACTTACTAAGATCGCACCAAGGTTTCGTTATTCCTAATCCCACCTTTAAACCCTCCGTATTGATCCCTCATATAGGTTAGGAGTGATGTTATTCAACAACTACCTAAATATGTAACCTTTTCCAAGTAATACACACTAAATAGGCATAGCCAATTGAGGGCCCTTCAATCAACCACAATAATCACGTAGTTGAACAAGTAGAGAAAATCCAATGGCAAACTTATATTAAACGCAACAAAAATTCATCCTCCAAGAGGTTCCATCAAACCCTAGAATAAAGAGTTTAGCTACTCATAATTGTTTTTACAACTAAAATATTCATTCATCACAAATAATAGAAAAAGGGAAGAAGAAATATAAAACTCGTTTCCAAATCTTCCGTCTTGCTCCTTGCTTGTTCTTGCCTTCAAAGATGTTGTGTAACCCTAAAGTAGTGTCTCCTCCTCCAAAGTTTGCATTTTAGGATGTATTTATATAACTTAGGGTTGATGAGGGGCAGAATTTCTCAATCCAACTTCGGATGGTAGAAGCTGGGAATCTGCGCTTGCCTCCGCGCGTCGCGAGCTCATGGACGCGGATTCAGTTGTTGAAATTCTTCCATTTCGCGAAGCGTTCCGTGACTTTGCTTCACTTTGCTGTTTCGTGCCTTCACTTTTTCTTTTCTTGCGTCCGTTTCGCGCCACGCACGAGAATAGACGGGCTCCTAATTCTTCCCATCTCATTTATCAATTGTTACTTGATAATATGCAAAGAAGACGTGACGATAATAGCACGAGGTTCTTTTATTTTCCTTTTCCAAAAATATTTTCTTCTTCTTCTTTTACTTTCTGCTAAAAGTTTTTGGATAGGAACGAAAGCTCGGTAGACAATGAAGAGAGGGTCTTGTAAGAATCAAACTTGTTTACCGTGAAAATGGTAATAACAATTAAATTTGATTATGGGACTCTAAAAATACGTGATCTATTTTTATGCTAGTTGTTAAGCACTTGATGCTATGTGTGAGACTTAGAAATGAAATAAGATTTGGGAATGGGGTGACAACCAAACCGATAGGTTGACAATCGGGGCCTCGAGCTTTTCGATTCGGTGGCCACGAGGTCGATTCTGGGGCTCGACTGTGAGCTATCGAAGGTGATCGAAGTATGACTAACAGTTATGATAAAATCAAAGAAGGCTCTTTATGGCTAATGATAAGCAATGAATGATAAACAATAATGAAGATAGTAAATGGAAGCAATAATATCAAGAGAATATGTAAGAGAGCAGAGAGAATGTTCTCTTATATTTCATATGGAGCAACTAAAGCAACCGGTGCCTTACAAAAATGACAAGGACTCCCTTTATATAGGAGGGAAATCCCAACATAGTACAAAATACATTAATTACATAGATATGGGGATGGGACAGCTGAATGACGCCTTGATTTGGGTTCAGAACAACCCACTAGACTTTGTCAGTCCTAGTCATGTGTCTTGGGAACTCCCCATTTCTACCATAGCCGGGGTCAATATTATCTCAAGGTCGAGCGTCGACGAACCTCGAGGAAGGAGAACTCGACCGTAGCCTTGCACCTTGAGCCTTCGCGATGATCTTCCAAAGTGCCTTGACTACGAGAAATCGGACTCTCCGATTCTACCATACAGATCCCCGCATTTCTTAGAGTAGAGCGACAAGAAACGACTTTGACAAACATCTTTTCGAATATCCCGTGATGATACCATATTGATGGTGTAAGCCTTTGTGATAACCGGAACGTCCCGTCAGTCCACTTTTCCAGAATTATTCACTACACTGTCGACCTTTATTCTTTAGAACAATCATATCGTCGTCAGTCCATTTTTCAAAAATGCATTGATTTCTCCTGCCAATGTCTTTCAAAGACACTAATAGAGCCGCCGATTACGCTGCCATCCCCTATAAAAGGGAACCTTCTAGAGCCACTTCTTTATGATGGAGGTCTTCGAGGTCGGGTACCACCTCGGGACTCGTGGTGATACTGTTGGCTTCTTAGAGCTTAACTTCTTTTTGATGGAGGTCCTCGAGGTTGGGTACCACCTCGGGACTTGGTTGACGCGGGGTTTTGGACCATGAAGCATCGTATGGCGACGTCGAGTGTAGGATACGGTTACGAAGCGACCGAGGCAATTCTATCGGCATATCTTTCCAAAGTGATAAAAGCTTTAGCCAATATTACTAGTCGGTCTTCGGGAAAGGCGAGTGGTCGTCGCTTTTTCCATATATAGGGTTGTCTTCGCTCATTTGGAGATTCCGCTATTCTGAGTAGTTACCCTCTTTCATAGAGTTCTCCTTCCTTGCGCCAATTTTTCTTTAACTCAAATTTTTCGCCCAATTCATCATTTCATCTTCCTTCGTTTCATTATAGCCATGGATGCTACGCCCGAATCCGCTCGGCAAGGAGAAAGAGCTCTGCCTCTGGGCGCTTTGCTTCGGGAGGGAATCTCCCGCCAGAAGAGACTCCCAACATTCGAGGTTATCGGGATTATGCCTCGAAGACCATTTCTTTAATAGGAGAGGAGCATCTAGAATCAGTGAGGAGAGACTGTGGATGAGGGGAGAAAGTAGAATTGCGCGTACTTTCCCCGGGAGAGAGCGTTATGGATCACGCCGAGAGGTTTTTGAACGTGTATACGTACCCCTTCATGCTAGGCCCCCCTGATAGGGTTGTGTTTGATTTCTGTTGCAAATATCGGGTCACCTTGGCGCAGGTTCACCCGTCATTTTGGCGGATAGTATTGATGGTGAGGTTCTTTGCGGAGAAGGC
This sequence comes from Nicotiana attenuata, assembly GCF_001879085.1. Lineage (NCBI taxonomy): Eukaryota > Viridiplantae > Streptophyta > Magnoliopsida > Solanales > Solanaceae > Nicotiana > Nicotiana attenuata. The sequence continues at coordinate 70,208 of NW_017670320.1, forward strand.
AGGGCTTGAATCCATGCTCAGTCATCTCATCAGGCTCTACCGACCTTTTCACCATCGAGGTCTATTAACCTTACGATGCCAGTGAGCCACACCTTTCATTGTTGATGATGAAGAAGGTGGAGATCGGGAGAGGATAAGTCGATTCACCCGACCACGGGCTGTTGATATTATTCCGATGGAGTTTCTGCCATATCCTGAGGAATGGAATGTTACACGTAAATGGTACATTCGTGCTATCATAGTTTTGTTTACGGCGAAGATGAGCTTCGTAAATGTGCCTTCTTTTCCTTTTCTGCAGCGATTTCATGGACGTTGAGCGAGGTTCCCGATCTGCCGGGCTGGGTTTGGAAGTTTGTGACCCACTCAACTTACAATGAACGTAAGTGGCTAGCTTTATCTAAGGATAAGTGGGAGGCAAAACACCACGGTACGTGCTATGCGATTTGCTCTCACCCCCTTTTATTCTCGGAAGAGCGCCTTTTCTTTTTGCATACTAACCCTGTTATTGCAGGCATCGGGAAGCCTTCTGAGGCGAGGTCGTGCCCCTTTGGAGAGGGAGGAGGGTTGCTCGCTTCTAGGCTAAAGAATGACAACAATAAGCAGGAGGTACCTTTGCAGGGTGATGGTGCTCAAAGCAAGGTGACCCTGGACCGGGGGCCCGGAGTGGAGGTATCGACTGAGCCTGCCATGCCCGTGATTTCTGGTTTTGGAAAGGGGGTTTCTCCTCCGATGTCGCCTTCTTTTTCTGTCGGAGGTACTTCGAGGGATACTCGAAACCCGGGATCATATGTGCCGAGCGCTCGTGCCCCGACCGGGGTCGATTCTTTTGGAGCTGAGGGAGCCAGGCTAGTAGATGTGTGCTTGGCCTCAAAGAAGCCCAGCGGCTTCACTATGTGGTGAGTTTTGGCACAGGCCCTTCGAGTTTCGTGCCTTCCTTTCCTTATTGAGTTTTTCTTTGCAGGCTTTTGACAAGCTTAAGTCCGAGCTGCTTCGCCGCGAGGCCAGGCTGCGGGAAGTTCTGGATGAGGAGAAATTTCTCAGGCTCCTTTGTGATGAAAGGGAAGTCGAGCTGGCACGCTTACAATATGAAGGCGAGTCGGAGAATTATGAGAGCTTTTTGAAGGAGCAGGTAGTTTTTGTTTCGAGCGAGTGTGTGTTCTTTCTTCTAGCTCCTGAGGCTGATGTTTCGTTTACTTCAGTTGTAGAAAAAGACGGAGGACCTAGAGCACCTTTGGAACGAAGTTGGCCGAGTCGAGCACGAGTATGACGAGTTAAAGGCTCGGGCGAACGCTCAGGCTTCAGCAGAAAAGGGTGCTCTGGGTAAAGCCTCTACCTTTGAGGTTCAACTTTGCTTAGCTCTTGATAATAACTTAGTTCGAACAGACGTGATTACGAAGCTCGAGTCTGAGCTTTTGAAGATAAAGGCTGAGGTTGTGGACGCTCGTGCTGAAGCTGTAATGAGCCGAACTAAGGCCGACCAGGAAGTGGCGGTCTATTTGAAGGACGATGCCGATGCTCAAGCTGAGCTGAGAAGGATTTTTGACCGCGAGGGCATGAGCAAGGAATATGTTTGGTGAAAGTCTCGAAGGGAAACCCTCGAGGAGATCCATGCTAGGGGCTTCGACCCCTCTGGAGAGGTGAGGCGGGAGAGGGTGGACGAGCGAGGCGCTAGGTCTCTTCTATCCAACGCCGAGGATAGCAAGGATGATGATGATGGGTCGTAGACCCCAAGGGGAACGTAGATTTTCTTTTCTGATTCTGTATGTAGTATTTTCAGAGTATGTTGTAAATGGGGCTTGTGTTTTTTCGTATATGTATATAAAAGAAAACTTTGCGGCTTTACTTTTTCTGTATCTCTTTCTGTCTCGGATTTGGCCAGGTGAACTGGTCTTTGAGTCGATAGGAATCCTTAGATTTGTGATATGGCCCTGAGGCTCATTAGGCTGGCCCGTAGGCTTTTATGTACTTGGCCGATGCGACCCGGCGTTTGAGCTCTTATGCTTTTGCTTTTAGGCATGTTTTGATCAACTGTTTCGGGTTCAGTCTCCGAGTCGGGTTTCGACTCGAGCTCATTTGACCCTCAAGTTTTTGTATTTGTGCGGGCTGGCGACAATGGCTCTTACGCCTTGGGTCAAAGCGACTTTTTAGTGTACGCTGGCGTCAATGGCTCTTACGTTTTTGGTCGATGCGACCTTTTATGTGGGCTGGCGACAATGGCTCTTACGCCTTGGGTCGATGTGACCTTTTAGTGTAAGCTGGCGTCAATGGCTCTTACGCTTTTGGTCTATGCGACCTATTATGTGGGCTGGCAACAATGGCTCTTACGCCTTGGGTTGATGCGACCTTTTAGTGTAAGCTGGCACTTGAGCTCTTACGCTTTTGCTCTTGGGCATTTCATGTAATATGATGTCGTGTTGTGTGAGTTGTGAAGCGGCTTGGTAAATTTCTTATGTGTTGAGTTCCGCGTAGCGATGGTGTTATGTGAGCGGGATGGATCTTGAGATTGAGATTATATATCGCGCCTCAGTTGTGCTTGAGTTTTGTAGCTTATGACGCTACTGTCTCCCTAGGGATGGTATTATGCACTTAGCATGCTTGCGACCGATATTCTGTATTTAGTAGTAATGAGCAATTTAGCTCGGTGTGTATCTCCTTATGTGAGTTCTATGTGTGGATCGGGTGGCACGCCGCCACGGGTATGTTGTTTGGATCGGGTTGCACGCCGCAACAGTGTGATGTTGAGTACAATCCCTTATGTTCTATTTTGTGTGTTTTGTTTCCCATTTTCTAGGGAAGGTTCATGACACCTTTTCGGTTGTCTAGTTAGTTGCGTGAGTTGAGTAGTCCCTTCCAGAGTTCGTTTTCCTTATGCATCACGTTCGAGTTGTGGCCTATTGGCACATTGTGGCATCATATGAGACTTTTGGTCATGTTTGGGGTGGCTTATTGCCTGAGCAGTTCGTACTGGTGAGACAAGATTATTGGATCTAGGACCAGTGCAATCGAATTATATGAAGTGTATTAAAGAGAAAATGCCTTTATTTGGTTCAAAATGAGGTAATGGTTCTCGTCGGGAGTATAGACTCAATGATTTGTTGACCCGGCAGCTGGTTATGGATTTCTACACATCTCTTTCGCCGTGGCGCTATTGCAAAGAGTTAGAGCATGATTTATATATGGCATGAGGTGCGTTGGGAGCATCATGTTCGTGGAATTTCGGCTATTATGATCAGAGGGTGTTATTATGGTCATGTGAATAATGTGGTGCATGGTGTGAATTCAGCAAGGGTGTGCAGTCATGTTCTGGTACAGCGGGTGGTGATTGATACGGCATTCACATGTTTGAAGCAGGCCTGGCAGAGAATTTCGGATGTTAGAACTAGGCTCTAAGGCTTATTTTCCTAAATAAAATAGGATATTTTTAAATTTGATCGAGCTAATGTGCTCAACTGAGTTGTGATAGCACGGGTAGGTGCACGAGGTATTTATCAGTGATTTTGGACAACTCCAGTGCAGTTCTTTGCACGTTCGAGGACGAACGTATGTTTAAGTAGGAGAGAATGTAACGACCAGACCGGTCGTTTTGAACTCTAACGCGTCGTTCCGTAGTTTGAGGCAATGAGCAGCTTCACTTCAGGTATTATGACTTGTACGCATGGTCGGAATTGAATCTCGGGAAGTTTAAAATTGATTTGGAAAGAAAATTCTCATTTCGAAAGCTTTAAGTTGGAAGAATTGACTAAGGGTTGATTTTTGAGTAAACGACCTCGGAATCGGGATTTGAAGGTTCCAGCAGGTTCGTATGATGATTTTGGACTTGGGCGTATGTCCGGATCGGGTTTTGGATGACCCGAGAGCGTTTCGGCGCCTATTGTGGAAGTTAGCATTTTTGGAAGAATTTCATAAATTTGGGTTGAAGTGCATTTTAATGTTATCGATGTCTGTTTGGGATTCCGAGTCTGAGAATAGCTCTGTATGGTGATTCTGGTATTGGGAGCGCGATCGGAAGTGGAATTCGAGGTCCGTAGGTCATTTTGGAGTCATTTGGCTAAAGTTAGGAATTTGAAGGTTTTTGAGAAGTTTGATCGGAGGTGGACTTTTTGATATCGGGGTCGGATTCTGATTTCGGAAGTTGGAGTAGGTTCGTAATGTCAAACATGACTTGTGCGCAAACTTTGAGGTCAATCGGACGAGATTTGATAGGTTTCGGCATCGAATGTTGAAGTTTGAAGTTCTAAAGTTCCTTAAGCTTGAATTGGGTTGTGACCCATGATTTCGACGTTGTTTGATGTGATTTGAGGCCTCAAGCAGGTCCACATTATGTTTTGGGACTGGTTGGTATGATTGGATGGGGTCCCGGGGGCCTCGGGTGGCTTCCGGGTGGTTAACAGATCAAAATTTGGAGTTGAAGAAGAATTGAGGCTGCTGGCTTCTGGTCTAACTGCACCTGCGAGCTTTTGGGCGTAGGTGCGGAGATGCAGAAGCGGCCTAGAAGTCGCAGAAGTGGAATAGGGCCGCCCAGGTGAAGGACCGCAGGTGCGGAGCCTTGACCGCATCTGCGCAAGCGCAGAAGCGAAAAGGAAGGCCGCAGAAGCGACAATGGGTGCAAGTGCGAAGGAGCATCCGCAGAAGCGGACGCACAGAAGCGGCAAGGAGTCCGCATTAACTAGCAAGGTTTGGCCATTTTGCTCATTTCTCCATTCTTGGGCGATTTTGAAGCTTCTTGAGAGGGGCTTCCACCTAGCAACTTGGAGTTAAGTTAATCCCACCTATTATGAGTTAAATACATTGATTATGTGTAGATTTTAACATGTAAATTAGTGGGAATTGGGGTTTTGAGGAAAAACCTAGAAAATTTGTATTTATGGATTTTGACCACGATTTTGGACATGGGATTTGGGATAAGTTATATATTTGAGTTCGTGGTGTTATGGGTAAACTTTATCTTCGAAAAATTTCGGAATCCGGGCACATGGGCCCGAGGGTGATTTTGTCAACTTTTCAATCGGGGTTAGAAATTGTTATAAATCAGATAATAATAAGTATTGATCATACACTAATGGGTTTGCATAATTATAGGCTAGTTTTGGAGCGTTGACATCGGTTTGAGTCGTCAAAAGGGCTTGGGAGCCGATTTTTGAACTTCCGAGCGAGGTGAGTCTCCTTTCTAACCTTGTAAGAGGGAATTAACCCCATAGGTGAAATAATTAAATATGTGCTCCTATTTGTGGGGGCTACGTACGCACGAGGTGACGAGAGCCCGTGCATAGCTGCTAATATGCTTAAGTCCGGGTAGTCTAGGACCCAAAAGCATGCTTTACTTTTAATACTTGAAACCTTGTTGTCTATTTAAAATGCCTAAATCATATCGAAGTGGTAAAAGAATTTCTAAAGGACTTAAATATCATTTTCTTGACCGTTAAAGAGAAGTTGCCATTTCTTTGGGTAATTGTTTCCCTGATGAGTTCTTGATTGACTGTTTGGTGTGTTTATTTATATTTGACTGCGTCGCATGTATGATTCGCGAGCGGGTTTATAGATCAATCTATGGTTCGCGCCATTCGACCCTCTGGCAGTGCACATTTTATTATTATGTTGGATCGGGCCGTACAACCTCGGCATAATTTGCGCATGATTGTATTGCTTGACTTGCAAATTTATAAATGAAGATATCGCCTCCCTGGCTTGAGATAAACGTGTAAATGATGAAAAATGAATTTGGAAATTCCCTATTAATAAAAGATTTGTTTACTTGCTTCATGCTATTGAGTTACAGCTGTTTTTATATAAATCCTCGCTTTACCATATTATTGGACCACTAGTAAGTGTCGAAGTCGATCTCTCGTCACTACTTCTTCGAGATTAGACGGATACTTACTAGGTACACATTGTTTTTGTACTCATACGACACTTGTTGTGCATTTTTGTTGCACAGGCACTTGTATGTCTAGTGGCCTAGTTGGGCGTAGCGGCCTGGTTGATACGGAGACTTAGGTGAGCTGCACTTCTCGAAACGACCCGTAGCCAGCAGATTCTCCTTCAGAGTATTGTATTGTATTTTCTCTACTGTCCAATTTGTATTCCAGATGATTATTGTATTACATTATTTCGTAGAAATTGCTCATGCACTTGTGACACCGGGTTCTGGGATGACTATGGGATTATTCAATATTTAAGTTTATTAAAGACATCATTATTTGTTCAGTGAATTTCATTATTTATTGTTTAATGTATAAAAGAAATGATTTCAATAAATACTAAAATGGGAATTTAATTAACTTCTTGGTGTTGGCTTGCCTGACAGTGGTGTCCGACGCCACCACGACCCTTAGTGGATTTTGGGTCGTGACAGAGAGGTCACAACCACAAACTTTTTGGGAGTCGAAGTTTTGCGACTCCGATGAGAACCAGTACTCGACTGGGTCGGAGAAGTGGGTGGTTGTGACTCTGATTTAGGGTTTGGACTGGTAGGAGTGGGGAGTGTTGGCTCTAGCACTGGTGTTTCAACGGGTGAAGACACAGTGGGGACGATGACTGGAGCACTTTGGGCTTCCTTATTTTCAGCCATGATGGAGTTTAGTGAGTTGAAGAAGGAGGTGTTTGGTTTAAAGAAGGGAAAAGAGGAATTTTGGATTCTTTGGTGTGGATAGTTGTGAAAGTGACTGAGAGGGGTTATTTAGTAGGAGGAAGGAACCGGTTAGGAGTGGGTGGCAATTTGGGTAGTCGGGACGGTTCATAAAGAGGCGAGACGTTCGGGTTCAAACAACGAGAAAGAAAAGAAACTAACAATTGATGATGTGGCACTGTTTCAGCCATTTAAAAGTTGTGCATGAGAGTACAGAGGAACTACTAACTTGTGTCGAGGGAACCAGATTCCCCGACAATTTTTGCAAATGTAAGCCTCATCCTTTGATCAACCTGCAATGCACTAGCTACTTCTTTGCTCTGTAATCGTCATGTGTTTCTACCTGTAACAGTATAGAGATGAGTTAGACTGTGCCAGAAAATACTTGTTATCTATTTTACCTATACATCTCTTTCGTAGCCAATCATCGAGGGACTAGGTCCTCAGCTTGATTTTATCAACCCCAAAGACAAGCGATTTCGTTCAAAATGCTCTATGCTCAGTGCTTTGGTGAACATGTCTGCCATTTGATCATCTGTGCTGTAGAATTTCATACAAATAAGCCCTTTTTCAACATTATCTCTAAGTGATGTCACACGTCAATGTGCTTTGTACTCTTGTGTTGAACTGGATTCTTGGCCATGTTGAGAGCACTAATATTGTCGCACAGTAAGGGCACGCACTCAGAGAAGACACCAAAATCTTCCAGCTGTTGTTTAATCCATAACAGTTGAGCACAATAAGGTGCAGCAGCCACATATTCAGCTTCTGCGGTTGAGAGGGCCACTGAGTTTTGTTTTCATGTACCCCATGAAATCAGACATGAACCCGAAAAATGTACCATGCTAGTAGTGCTTTTCCTGTCCACCGGATACCCAGCGTAGTCAGCATTTGCATACTCAATTAAATCAAAATTGTCTCTTGAGGGATAGTAGAGAACCAGGTCCTGTGTCCCTTTGAGATATCTCAGGATTCTCTTGGTTGCCTTCAGATGGGAATCCTTTGGATTAGAATGAAACCTGGCACAAAGACCCACACTAAAAATAATATCTGATCTGCTTGCTGTGAGATACAGGAGTGACCCTATGATACTTCTATATATGGTCTCATTCACAGAGGAACCTGGTTCATCCATGTCTAGACGAGTGGCAGTGGCAATGGGAGTATCAATGATTTTTTATCCTTCTATGTCAAATCTCTTGAGCAACTCCTTGATGTACTTCTATTGATTTATCATTGTCCCCTTGGGAGTTTACTTCACTTGTAAACCCAAGAAAAAGTTCTGTTCCCCCATCATGCTCATTTCAAACTCACTCCCTGTGAGTTTTGCAAATTCCTTACACTGAGAATCGTTTTTTACCCCAAAAATATTGTCATCAACATAGATTTGCACAATGAGCAGGTTCCTTCCTCGTTCAGAAAAAGGGTGACATCATAGTCTGATGGCCTCCATCTGGAACAATTTGAATTCCATATGAGATGCAAAGGCAATGAGAATTCGGATGGCCTCCACTCGAGAAACCGGAGCAAACGTTTCATCATAGTCAATCCCTTCTTCTTGATTGTAGCCTTGAACTACTAGCCTTGCCTTGTTCCTTATTGTGTTTCCAAACTCATCAAGTTTGTTTCTAAATACCCACCTGGTTCCTATAACAGTTCAATCAGCAGGTCGTGGAACCAGGTGTCACACACTATTCATCTCAAATTGATGGAGCTCTTCTTGCATAGCTGTAATCCATTCTGCATCTTTCAATGCTTTCTTGATATTTTTGGGCTCTATTTGAGAGAGAAAGACTGAGAAGGTAAGTGAGTTTCTTGTCTTTGATCTGGTTTAAATTCCTGAATCAAGAGGAGTGATTATGTTTTCAAGAGGGTGTGAACTTTTGTGCTTCCAGTTAGACGCCTGAGTCTCATTGTTAGAGGATCCGGGTATTTCAGACTGTGAACCTTGGCATTTCCTTATCTCAGCATGTGGGGTGCCTTGGACAGCATCGACAACTCTGTTCTCGGCTTCAATTGTTGTGATTGAGGACCAGGTTCCTCTCCATCAGTTGGAGATATGGTTGCACCATCCTCATTTGATTCCTCAACGTGGCTCATCATATCAGCCTTTCCATTTGCCATGTCAATGACTTCACCAGGGACAGTTGACTGTTCTCCGTCTTGATCATTCTTATCATTCAAATCCTTTCCACATGGGCCATGAGATTCTTTGAAGATCACATGTATGCTTTCTTCAACACATTGAGTTCTTTTGTTGTATACTTTGTGGGCTTTGCTTTGTAATGAATAGCCCAGAAAGATTCCCTCATCGCTTTTGGCATCAAATTTTCCAAGTGTTTCATTGCCATTGTTGAGGACAAAACATTTGCAGCCAAATGTTCTTAAATGTGTCAGCTTGGGCTTTCTTCCGTTCAGCAGTTCATATGGCGTTTTGTTCAGAAGGGACCTGATCATGCACCTGTTCACCAAGTAGCATGTAGTGTTGACAGCTTCTTCCCAGAAACCTTTTGCAATGCCACTGTCAATCAACATTGTTCTTGCCATGTCTTCAAGATTCCTGTTCTTCCTCTCCACAACACCATTTTTTTGAGGTGTTCTTGGAGCTGAGAAATTGTAAGATGCCATTTTCAGCACAGAATTCGTCGAATTTGGCATTATCAAATTATGTCCCATGGTCATACCTGATACATACTACATTATGGCTCATCTTCACCTGGATCTTCTTCACAAATTCCACAAACACTTGAAAGGTTTCATCCTTGGTTCTGAGAAACAGAGTCCAAGTGAATCAGGAATAATCGTCCACTATAACAAATATGCACTTTTTTCCTCCTCTACTTGGCACCCTCAAAGGTCCACAAAGATCCATATGGAGGGGATCAAGTGGCCATGGGGTACTAACTTCTTTTTGACTTGCTTTCCTTTTACACATGCATCACACACCCTGTGATCCTTGAAGCTTAACTTGGTCATACCACGAACCAGGTCCTTCTTGACCAATTTGTTCAGCAACGTGAAACTTGCATGACCCAGCCTTCTATTCCATAGCCCAGCATTATCATCAACATCACTCAGACAGCTGAGATCTCTATTTTGCAAGGACTCAAAGTCAACAACGTAGATATTTTTGTATCTTTTAGCCACAAACACCACTTATCCGGTCATAAGATTTGTGAATGTGCATATCTTGGATACAAATTCCACTTTGTTTCCCTTGTCACAGATTTGGAGACACTCAGCAAGCTGTACTTTTACCTGTTCACGCAGTACACATTTTCAATAGAGTGAGAAAGAGACTTTTCGATCCTTACAACTCCTAGAATGTATCCCTTATTGTCATTTCCAAAGGGTACACTCCCTCCATACAGGGCCTTCAGTGAAAGGAAATCATTTGTACTTCCAGTCATGTGCTTCGAGCAGTCGCTATCCATGTATCATTGTTGGGTGCTCCCTTTCATTGTTCCCTACATAATGAAATCAAGAGTTAGACTTAGGAACCCAAACAAGTTTGGGTCCCTTGTAATGGGGAAAGGGGTGAATGAGGGTCTTTTGGTCCAAGCAGGCATCACACATTTTTTATATGAAAGACCACGTTCCCTAGCAGTAGTTACTTTTTCAGCAAAACTTTTTTTTTGTTGAGATTGAAATCTGGCGTTACAGGTTTCCTTAAAGTGCCCAGTGTTATCACAGTGAGTGCAGAGCCAGTTATAGGTACAGTAACGTACTTTGTATGAAGGTTGTAGGGAGTCTTTTCCCTTTGAAACCCGATTCCCTGCCTATTTCCCCTACTGTTTGTATACATAGTAGTGATTGCATCAGAGGACCAGGTCCACTTAAGTGATTTTTCTAGGTCACTCTTCACTTTTCCTAGGTCTTCCTGAAGTTGTCTGTTTTTCTCAAGCTCTGCACACAGACTAGATTTCACTGATTTTAACTCATCTTCAAGCCTAAGGTGTGCTTCACTTACAACTTCCTTTCCTTTTTGAGTGTTCCCAGGCCTACTTTCCCTTTTTAGTTCCTCAATTGCTTCCTTTAGGTCTACAACCACCACTAATAGGTCATCTCTTATGCTCAATGTTAGAAACCCTCTCAGTTAAAACTTCTTTCTCCTTTCTAACACACTCAATGGTCTCTTTTAGATCGACCACAACAACCACTAGATCATCTCTCTCATGTTCTATGTTTGCAATTTTTTCAGTTAAGGCATCTTTTTCTTTCTTCAGACTCTCAATGGTTTCCTTTAAGTCTACCACCACAACTACTAGATCATCTCTCGACCATTCTGCTTCTCCCAGTTCCATAGTTAATTCATCTTTATCATTTATAAGACCATGATAATCATCAATTAAAACATTTGCCAAAGATATAAGTTTTTTTCGGAGAATACGACTTTAGATTTCTTTGAACATCTAAAAAGTTACCTCATCATCATCATCATCATCATCATCATCTTCATCATTGTCAGATTTTTCCATAAGGGCAAAGATTGATTCATACTTAGCTGCTTCACTTTCCACTGCCATCATGGAGCTATCAACTTGATCATCATCTTCTTCAGATTCGCTGAAAGAGTCTCCCCATGCAGCAAGGGCTTGTTTCACAACATTGTCAGCGGCATCTTTTCTCTTGAATCGTTTGTTAGGAACCTGGTTCCTCTTAGCTGCTTTGTCAGTGTTGTGTTAGTATTGATCTTGCTTGAGGAGAGGAAAATCCATGATGAAGTGTCCTGGCTTGCCGCACTTCTGACATAGATCATAACCTTTTGGCTTGCCGGAGCTGCCTCTTTTTGGAATGCCCCCATTTCTGCGAACCATTTTCTGAAACCTTTTTGTGAGGTAGGCCATATCAGCATCCTCACCACTTGAGTCTTGAGGACCAGGTTCTTCTCCCTTTTGGGCTCTCTTCTCTCATTATCCTTCTTCTTCTTCGTTTCATAGGTCTTGAGATTACCGACAAGTTCATCAATAGTCAGCTCCTGAAGATCCTTTGCCTCTGTAATGGCATTTACTTTGCTTTCCCAGAAACCAGGTAATACACTAAGTATCTTCTTGACAAGTTTGTTGCTGGGGATGATCTCTCCCAGTGAGTGAAGCTCATTGATGATAGACGTGAAGCGAGTGTGCATATCCTGAATGGACTCATCGTCCTTCATTCTGAAAAGCTCATACTCTGTGGCCAGCATGTCAATCTTGGACCTTTACCTGCGTTGTCCCTTCATGAGTTGTTTGGAGAGTTTCCCAGATCTCCTTAGTTGATTGGCATGCTGAAATCCTGTTGTACTTATCTGGTCCAATACCACAGACGAGGATTTTCTTAGCTCGAAAGTTCTTTTCAATAGCCTTGCGTTCAACATCATTATATTCCTTTCTAGTTTTAGAAACTGTCACTACGGGGTCTCTAATGGTCTTCGTAGGAATGAAGGGTCCATCGCAGATGATATCCCAGAGCTCTGAGTCTTCAGCTATGATGAAGTCTTGCATCCTCATCTTCCACCATCCATAGTACTGGCCATTAAATTTTGGCAGTCTGTAGGTATACTGACCTTCTTCGAAGTTTGGCGGAGCAGCCATGAGGATCCTTTCTAGGTGTTAGCCTGATAGAAAGAACCCGCTCTGATACCAATTAATAGAAATTAAGGGTCCACCAAACTATATGGAGAACCAGGTTCTCTATTAGTTCCCACAGAATACACACGCACACTACAGTAAGTAAATGACACAATGGAGTTTTACGTGAAAAACTCTCAGCTCAAAGGATCAAAAACCACGACCGACCCTTATAGGATTTCAACTTCACTACTGAGCAAACTTTAGATTACAAACTATTGTAACCTAGGAATTAACCTCTTAGTCCCTCACTAACTTGTAACAACACTATTACAAGCCACTTTGTAATAACTCTATTACAAAGACTTTACAACTCGACTAACTCTAGCCAAGACACAAATATAAGGGTTTATGATTTACAAAGATTTCCCACACAATGCTTCTAACTAAGCTAAGTAGGAATTACAAGTAGAATGCTTTAACAAAGGTACAACACAACTAAGGACATGTAATAACTCGATATAGGAAACTGGTCCGTCGTTATGTTGTTCTTTGTTCTTGATGCCCCTGAGAGTCACTTACAAGATTGATAGATGACCTGAGAGAATGCTTGATCAATTCTTGAATGTGCAAGTGTTTTGTTTTACCTTTGCTTGATGTTAATAATGCACTTGTGACATCATTTGAATGATGCAAGGAAGTTAGGTAAAGGGCATTCCCCATAAAGTTGATTGTTGTACTATTTTCGCACTGTTGCGTGTGCAGGCAGTAACTTTACATCTGGGGGAGTTGATTTGTACAGTCACCGCGGGAACTGGTAGCTATCCGTTCCCTCTACTATTCCTTTGACTCTGAAGAGTTGAACTGTGTCCCCAACTGGAGACTTGGTGATCTTTAAGTTCTTAAGGATGTGTATCAGGTTCCTTATCTGATTCTAAATAATAAGTTTGTTTGATCATCAAAACATAACAGGGATACACATATAACCTATCAATATGATGTCCCATATATTGCCAAGTGAATGGAACTCAAGAAGGAGCTTTCCGAAGAAAAAATTCAACGTCCCCTTATTTATTTTGGATAATAAATGATTATATATTTGTCGAATCTTTACCAGACGAACTAGTTTAAAGAAGGATCCAACTCCCCTCCATTTCCTATTGTCTCCATTTCTCCAAGTTCTTACTTGGATGGATGACACATGTCTTATCTTTAAATCAATGGTTTAAATTTAATTGCCTAAACATTTACTTAACCATGGTTAGGATAATAATATTTCCATTATTTTTTTCTGAACTTCTGATATTCTTTCCAATTTTGTTCTTCTTTTTTCCTTTTTAAATAGAACAACACTTACAATAGAAATACAACGTATGAATATTAAGATACCTCAAACGTATTGTGCCAAAAAGTATTTTTACCAAATAATAAAGTGAAATATTTTTGAAAATAAATAAAAGAAAGTAGTTCCATTTCATATTATATCTTATAATCCCCCTCCATTTTTTATTGAAAAACAATGAATCTGCCTATAAACTATAGATAATGGCTTTACGAGACTTGATGGTCTTTAAACAACAATTTAGGTATATGTAAAAGTAGTAAATTATTACAAATACGTTCAGTTTGTCTACTGAAACAAATAACCCAGCATTATTGGATCAAAAAGTCTAAGATGTTTGAGTTGTTTTCTCGCTTTTACTTTGAAGAAAGAAATACCTAGGAATCGAAATATTGAAATAAGTTAACATACCAAAGTATGAAAGAAGAAAATCACTAACGTAAACGAGATGTGGAAAAAAAGTTTTTAACATACGCTAAATGAATGAATTTCGAAAACTTGTGGAAATTCTAGATTTCAAAAACGAATATTTTTTTTACGTGCTCCCTTTTACATTCAAAAAGGGTTTAAAGCAAATAAAAATGCATTAATTGATGAGTATTCAGAATTTTGCTCCTACAATTATGGGATTATCAAATCTTTTAGTTATGGGATTGTCAAATTTTTTAGGAGTAAATATATAAAGATATCTATTATTTTAACTGTGGTTAAAACCTTGTGTCAAGTAATTAACTTTAGATCATTGATATAAAGATAAGACATGTGTCATCCATCCAAGTAAGAACTTGAAGAAATGGAGATAATAGGAAATGGAGTGGAGTTGGATCCTTTAAAGAATAGAATAGTATATATAGAGCCTCTAGTAATATTTAATATACATAATTTAAAGCTCGGCTTTCATATCACAAAAGATCTTCTATTATAAATGAGTAATAACCCCTTTTATTTATATACAACATAACTCAATCAGTGTCATACTAAAATAATTTTATCATCATTTTTCCACCCTCCACTCTAGCAAAAAAAACAAAAAAACAATCACTTTTTCCCTCCTTTTATATATCTACACACAACAATGGTAAACAAAAATCACTCTTCATCTTGATTTCCATGGTTCCTAGCATCAAGAACTTGACTTCTTGTTCTCTTTGAATGACGATGGTGGCCGTGCTTGTTAAACTTCAATCTCCCCGTCTCTTTGAAATGTTGTTGTTCAACTGGATCTATCTCGCATTCTGGTGGTGGCACTGAATACCTCAAAGAATCGTAACAATAAGAATAATACATATATTTTGACCTAAATCTTTTCATGGCCATTCTTTGTCTTGGTGTAATCCTTGAAAATTCTGCCTTTTGAAGTTCATCATCTTTCTCATCACAACTAGGGTTGTTTACTACTTGTTCCAATGGATCCATTGCACATCCATTTAGTACTAAATCAGTAAATTCAGCTATAAATGGTGCATATTTGTAATTTGTTTTATATTTGCCTCCTGAAGTAGCCCAATCTGAAGCATCCCATATTGTTGCATATAATCCCATTGGTTTTGATGGGTAGTCTCCTCCCATTGCATCATTACGTACAATTTCTCTGATTGGAACATCATCTATATAAAATCTGTTCTCAAATAAATAAAAAAAATTGTCAATAATTGAGTTGGTTCTATATTAAAAGATATCTATCATTTAATTACTTTAATGTGGATTACGTTATATGTAACTTTTCTAATTAGAAATAATATATGTTTGTCAATTCAATGTAATACAAAGTGGTTAAACTATATTTATCTCTCCATTTTTTTCTAGTGAGAAATAATTTATGTTAGTTAATTCAATGTAATACAAAGTGGTTAAACTAATTCAACCAGATTATTGGTTGAATGGTTGGCGTTTCTTGAAGAGGTTTTAGAAAGAAAATTCTCAACGTCTCCTATTGTTTGTTTCTGTATGTTTTCCTTTTTGATATTATCTTCTAAACAAATATTATAGCCATATGTTTTGTATATGATAAACTGATAATCCAAACTCATGTTCACATCCAAAGAGGGGAAAAATAAGCAAATTAAATTGTCAAATCATCAATTAATAACTTCATAAATTGATAGACGTAATTGTCATTTGTCAATAAGTTACTTTAATTAATATTGGGGATTATTAATTAGGTTATCTACAATTTGATGATCACGGAACATCAAACTTTTCAGTTCAGCTATACGTCGTCCATTTAATAAATCAGATAAACTATTTGACAAGTTAAATGAATAGATTCATTGAACCAGTCAAGTACAAATTCATCACGTAAAAGAAAAAAGAAAAGTCGCACCTTACGTTGTCAATAGCCAAAAAGCATATTATTAATTGGTAATATCTCCCTGAACTTTCAATTTTCCTAATTTTATATTTCTATTTCTATTTTTCTGATACCTAATAATTACCTGAAATGATCTTTTATTTTGATTTAGTTTTCAGATTTTTGATCATGAATTCCTAATATTTATAGGACTTTAACTTATATCAACGGTATTTGCACATAGCAACAAATTTCACATTTATGAGATTCTATGCCCCAAATCATTTTGAAACTTATCCAAGTTGAATTATGAGAGTACCAATTGTTTCTTTTTCAATTTTATCAGTGTAATTTAATATGTTTTAAGAGGTTATTTGTCTTGATTTTTAGGTAATTATTTCGAAGAATTAACCCACATAACCGTTCACCCAATCGCTTAAATTAAAAATAGCCGGTGAAGATATTATATATGTCTAATTTATGAATTATACGTATATAATTATGTATAATCAATATATAAATTATGTATATAGCTAGAAAAAATAAATAATGAATATGGACGGCTAAATGGGGCAAAAAATCTTAAAATATCAGTACATATATAAAAGTTAAACTTTTTTTATAATATACTTAACATATTATACATGTGATCCTTGGAAGTTATGTGTACCATATTTTTCTTTCTAGAAAAGGAACAGTATTTGCGAAATGGTCAAATATCAAAAGCGGCCGCAAATTTGTACTAAAATTCNAAAAGGATAGATATAGATAGTTTAGTAACTTTTTCTTAAAAAATTGTAAAAAAAAAAAAAAAAAAAAAAAAAAAAAAAAAAAAAAAAAAAAAAAAAAAAAAAAACTCACATGATGTTTTTGCTGGTCCACAGGATACTGTAACGATGAAATTCTTTAGAAGGGTCAAACCAAAGATAATATCGTTCTTCTCTTCCTCTACTTGTGCTTCCATTTCCATACATATTTGTCTGAAATCTCCATGCTTTTCCTCTTATATTTCCCAGAAACTCAAAATCCAGTTCATCGTGTGTTTTTGTAAATAAATCACCATTCGTCGTCTGGCAAAAAACAAACAAGCAAACAAATAAATGAGTATATAGCAATCGTATTAAAGCTACCATATAACATGATAATATTTGGAAAAAAAAAAAAACAACAGTAGAGATGCATACATAGAAGGCAACAACGATCCCTGCAGTATAATCTGATGGCAATTTTATCTTAGCACTGAAGAAACCATGGTTGTAGAGGTCAGAAGACTTGAACCCTGAACCTGTAAGAGATTTTAATAATAAAAAAGGGAAATAATAAATTTAGACACATACTGGTATGACAAAAAAAACCTTGGAAGAAGAATAGGATATATATATATATGTACGTCTTTATAGGGGAAGGAAAATATTTTCAAGAAGTTGTTCGGCAAAAAATAACTTCTGTCGTATCAAATACATTCAATCGGAAAAAAATATATATTTTTACCAGTGCGTTGGTTGAGATGAAGTTGAAGGCTCTTATCATCAGTTGCATGAAGAATGTTCCCTTCACCAAAGAGATGGCTGAAGCCATCGCTAAAAGGGATGGTGGAAACATTAAGGGCAGCATCAGCTGTAATAAAGCAGACATGGAAAAACAAGAAGACAGACAGACATATCTTCTTTCTGATGAAATCCATCTTTTGTTTCCTCGCTATTACTTTTGTTTAGCTTTCTCTGTTTTTTCTGTACTTTCTGATGCCACTATCTATATATATAGTGTGTTTTATATGTTCTTTGAGAGAGAGAGAGAGGGGGTAGTGGTTTTAGATAAATTTATTTTTATATTATGGTTGGTTAGCTTAATGGGAGGGTATTCATGGCAATAATATATAAAAGCATTTTAGGAGAATGGACCAATAAAGGTTGTAGTTGAGTGATAAGTATTAATCTATCCTTAATTATAGATTTCGGGTTCGAACCTTCGATAGGGAATACATTTGTCGTTAGGGAATACTTTATCTTAATGTGGAACTTTTCGCGAATTCAATTTTGGCGGGAGAATTTTAGTCGGAATACAGATAGCAAACATTGGGTGAAAAATTAAAAAAATTAAAGGAGATATGGATTGTGGTTTTGAGTCATGATTTACTTATCATAACGTTTCCATAGTCGTTAGTTGCTTATCTAGCAAGATATTGAAATCTATATATTTCCGATTTCTAAAAAAAAGGCTTAATAATATCAATCAGTTAGGATTATTATACCTTTACAAGTGTATAATACGTCATACATCACTATAATCGATTGGAAGTGTTGATGTTAGAAGGAAGCGGATTCGAAATATAAATTCTATGGGCTCAACTTTTAAGGTTTTAGCATTGAACCCATTATATTTTTAAAATTATTTATGGGTTCATATCTACTATTTTATAATTTTCATGAATTTTTATATATAAAAATTATTATCCTGCGTCAAAAGTTATGGGTTTCAAGCTCAACAAACTCATAGCCTTGGCAAGATAAGAATAGTACTTATATTTGAACAAAAATCTAAAAGTTATTTCTTAGTTATTTCAAATTGCCAAATTCTAAATAAATAATTTTTACATATTCAATAAATTTATTAAGATAAAATTTAAGTTATTGAATTCGCCAAATACGTAACCGGCACACTAGCTCCACCCTGCGTATGTGTGTGAGAAGAGAATTCTTTTTCTTTTTTTTCTTTTTTAAACTGTATATAAAAAAAGCAGAATAGAGGAAAAGCAGGTTCTATACCTTGCTGTATTTTAAGCTGACGGAATTGCCCCTGGACATAGCATGTGGGTTAGGTCTTAAAAGCCTAATATTAATGCAACTAGTTAATTGTCAATATTGGTGAACTTATCTTTTCTTAATTAAAAAAATAAAAATAAAAAGCTACTTATATATAGATTATTAGAAATTGAAATATTGAAGTCTGACTTCTGAAGTCTGATTAAGTTCATGATGCGTACGATAACAGTCTGTCCACGTGTCCAGGCAATCAACTCCATGCAACTAACTGCCACTGGATTTCATATGCCAGAAAATGTTTTTTTGTCAATTATTAACAAAACATTAGCTAAAACTTGTTGAACTTTATTCAATATTAAGAATTTTTTTTTTTCTTTCCTTTCTTCTGTAATGGGGAAAAAAAGAAAGAGAGGAAATTCAATCCTTTTAGTGACAGTTTTCATTTTAGGACAAAGAAAGGTCAGAATTCTAAAATAAGACACAGTTTTATAAGGTTAGAATTGCAAAAAGTTAGTACAAATATGAATAGAAGAACAAAAGGAGCCTAAATTACTTGGCTTTTAAGCTTTGAACAATTAGTTAGGACCACTGATAAAGTGAAAATGATCTAGAAGAATCCCTCTCTCGAGTTATTATATTAATTTAAGACTATATATTGACCCCTCTTTTAATTAATTTTGAAGTAGACTATTTTTCTAAAATTTTATTCCTTTATAAATGAGTAATTATAATTTGTTGGTGCCCAGCATGGCTAGTGAATACCAACATAAGGATACGATGGACCCTGAGTCCCTGGAGTGATTTTTAAAAATAGCCAGATTTACAACTGGTCGTTCAAAAATAGCCCAATTTCAAAAGTAATCGAAATTTAGCCACTTTTTATGTAAAGATAAATCTGAGCGAAAGAACTGTTCAAAACCCGGAAAATACTCCAGTATATTATGCTGGAGTTCCAGCATAAGTATACTTGAACTCCAGCATATTATACTGGAGTTCCAGGATAGTATGCTGGAACTCCAGCATAATATGATGAAGTTCCAGCATAAATACACTAGAACTCCAGCATAATATACTGGAGTTCCAGCAAGTATAATGGTCCAGTATAATATACTGGAGTTTGGAGCACCAGTGCTCCAGTCTCTAGTATATTATACTGGAGCCAGCAAAGTATACCGGTCTAGCATAATATGCTGGAGTTCATACACAAGTGCACCGAACTCCAGTACTATATGCTGGACGGTCTCTATGTCAGCAAACGGTGGCTATTTTNAGTTCATACACAAGTGCACCGAACTCCAGTATATTATGCTGGACCGGTCTCTATTGCAGCAAAACGGTGGCTATTTTTCATTGACTTGGTAAACGCTGGCTATTTTTGATTGACTAGTCCGAAAACTGGATATACCGTGAAATTAAAACGAGTCCCAGGGGCGTACGCAGGATTTTTTGTAAGCGGTGTCATATTTAAAGAACTGAAAAATGATATTTTCGATACTGCTTCAACCTTGGTGCATCCGTCACTGATTGAACCTTATACTTAAAAATGCATTTCCTCCCCTC
>NW_017670320.1:90355-103236 GCF_001879085.1 Nicotiana attenuata
CCCCCCCCCCCCCAAAATTAATGCATTCATTTTGAATTAAGTAACAATAGAAGCAAAAAGTCACATATTTGGTTACACTATGCTCTAACCTAATATACGTAACAAAACTTCGAAGATCAAAGCGACAAATTTATCATAAATTTTCTTTAAGAAAAATTATGATTTCGAGGTTGGAAAAAGCCTTTTTTGAAGATACGTTGTTCTTATTGCATCATAGTTATTTGGATAATATTTTTAAGTTATCAATCGTTTTTCAGGGTCAACCTTTAAGGAATTTAAATTAACTCCTTCAATTTGTCGATGTTGCTCCGACCATTGACCCTTTCTTCCAAGTTAGATGAATTTTGAGATTTTGAAAGTTTAGAAGATGCTTTAGGATAATTTAATAAAACTTAAGTTAAATTACAAATTAAAATATCTTTTTGAGACCTCAGAATAATTTTATAGAGAATACTCATAAAGTAAAACAATTTTAAGAAATTCTAAAAAAAAAAACTAAAAGAATGAAATAGTAAAAAAGTAACAAAATAACTTACTTGACCCCAAAAAAAACAAAAAAAACCGCAGCAAGAAACACTCTCCATCTCAAGAGATACATTCTTTTTCCTCAAATACTAGCCTTTTTTTCAGCCCAAATCCTCAAAACAAAAATGAAGAATCAAAACCCCGCAAAACCATGTTCGATCCCGCGACCTTGCCTACAAAAATCCGACGCTAGACCAACTGCCCCGAAGTGCTTGATAACAAGTGGCGTCACACTTGTTTAATTTTGTACGTTATATGGTATTTTACAGATTATTTATATATATATTTAACAAAAATTTCCGACGAAGCGGTGTCACGTGACACCGCTTCACCCTTACTGCATCCGCCCCTGAGTCCCTGACCCGAGGTTGGGCTGTATGAGACGTAATTCAATTTTAAGAAGGTAAACCTCATTATATAGAAGGAATTTAATTGGCATTTTTTAGAGAAAATTTATAGTCGTCATAGTGTAGTTTCCAAACGTTCAAGTAATATACATGTAGCGGTAAAAAATAGACTCACCACGTGGATTGATCGTATCCCGATACTTGTCAAAAATATTTAAAAAAATCGTAAAAATTAAAGAACGAGCCCGAAATCAGTCAAGTTGAGAGTTATTTGATAGACAATATCGACATGCTATATAACCAATTGAAGAAAGAAACCAGTAGCAAACTATTCAAGTACAATGGTGTCCAATTTAAGTTCGAAAATAAGTGAATGGGACGGTATAGCGTCAAATGGATGATTATCTTTTAGTAGTGATATATGGGGTCTCAAACAAGATTTCCATTTTCAGTATAAAAAAATAATATTTTGTTATTAATTATTTACTTATTTGAGAAGGAACCTTTTTCTCCTTTAAGGTTGTTTAAAGTACTAATGGAAAATATGTGCCAGTTAATTTTATGTTATCGCTTTAATAAAATTAGCTTCTAAAGTGGTTATACCAACCTGAACAACTGCGTCCATGCATGGCTCATTTATAATGCAAAGAATAAGATACCTATCATCTTTTTTGATAAATAAAAATTGGGCACCTAAATATATTATAGGAGCATAACTAAAGTGGAGAAGTCCAATGATTCATTATCTTTTACCGGTCTACAATAAAAAATTTATCAAGATATATTAACTTTAAGGAAATAAATTTAAAAACAAGGAGTATTTCTTTTCTTCTAATATAGTTTAACTTCTTTTTGTGTTTCTTCTGGTAAAAGAAATTTATATTGATAGGTGTGAGTTCACGAGTCTCTTGATTGATTCACTATATATACAAAGGGATAAATTTGCCATATGTATCATACAACTATTGCTTTAGTTGTGTAAAGGTACTCATAATTAAACTAAGAAACTTTAGTACTTTTTAACAAGTAAAACTCACTCCATCTCAATCTTCATCAAGATTGTCTAATGGTGTCCCGCTCATAATCAAAAGTTTCGGATTCGAACCTTGAGAATAGAAAAATTTATGGTAGGGACTCCTTGAATGAACCTTACGTGGCATAAATTTGAATAAAGTGTGACACTAGCTCCGAATACACGGCACAAATTTGAATGAAATGTGTAGTAATTCCGAATATCACATGATTTAAAAGAAATATTCACTAAGATACTTTAGTTTAGAGTGTCGTCTTACCTTATTCAGTAATGTGTGACACATTGTAACAAAATTCATACAAACCTAAATCAAAGCATCAAACCACTGGATGGAAAATATTTCGCAAGTAGGGCCAATGCATTTGAACTTCTACAAAACTTGACAAGAGCCTGTGACAAGTTTTATCACTATATATATTTATTTCTTAGATGAGATTATTCTAATTGTATGTGAAATTGTCTGGAGTTAAAATGGGGCCAAATGTTTTAGAATCTGCGTTGCTATCTGCAGCCGCCTTGGGTTGTTTTGAGGGCTTATTTCTATTGGCTTTTGTGTGGTTGTGTTGGACCCAATCCCTCATGTTAATCCAGAAAGGTTATATTATGTGGCATTCTTTGACTAGCTAGCTGGCAATTTCGTATACAACACTTAATATATAGTTTTGGCATCTTCTTTTAATATTTTGGTGGTGGAAAGATCAAGAATTCCAGAAAGGAAAAAAAAAAAAAAAAGATCAAGAATTCTTTTTTTCTTTGAGTGGGGCAAGGAGAGGAATGGATTAATACTGAAGCATTCAAATAATTGGAAAAAACATGCATCAAATTAGAAGAACATATATACTCAGATCCTCTTCATTATTTGTCATAATGAAAATGATTCAAAATTTTAAACTTTATGAGTTCGACCTTTAAGTTTTCTTATCAATAAACTAATTGGGGTTCATACTTCATACCTATTATTTATTGTAATAGTAATTAATTACACATCAATTTACGTCATAAGTTATGGGTTCTCACAAGACTAGATGTGCCTCTGATGTAAAGTTCGAGGAGGGTTAAACGGAGCATATTTTTAAAGGTAATATCAATACGAAGTTGAAAATAAGCATTTTTAAATTTTAATAAGTTTGGCCGAATAAGCTACCACAGCTCAAATTAGGGAGCTTTTTGTAATTTGTGGAGTCGGCTCTCACAAGTTGAGGAAGTTTGTGAATCCCGCAAAAAATATTATTAACGTAAATAAGATAATAAAGTTTAGTGCTATCGAAAGAGTAGTAATTAAGAACAAAAATTATTGAGGAAATAAAAAATAAAGGGACCTCTATCTCTCTCCCTATCATGATACTTTTGGCTATGTGTATAGTGTGACTAATTATGTGTAATATATTCTTTCGGATAGAATTGAAGGGAAAAAAGAAAGAAAAAAAAGATTCTCAAAGGCCTACGAAGACTTGGTCCTAACCATTTGATGCCAACTAATCGGCCATGATACTTGAATTATGTCTTAAAATTGTAGTTACTTGCTTTTGTTTTCTTATATATTTTATATTTTATAAATATGAATTAATTTATACATACATGATGATTTGGCAGCAAGATGTTAACAAAGAATATGTGTATTCACTTGCTTATGTGTATTCAATCTCAAATTTGTTGAAGTCAGTTTTATGAATCATAATTTGTGTCATTAGGCAAATTAGTAAACTCTATGACCTTTTTGATACAGATGGAAACATATAAGACCTAACTGTAAAAGGAAATGCGACTATCTTTTCGTATATAGTTTGTTAGGAAATTAACTCATAGCAAAAAGAATCGACCAAGTCATATGCCTTCATCTTACATTATTGTTTCTATCTATAACTTAGGGTAAAAACTTACCCATCTCAAGTATTAAGACCGAACCAATAGAAGTATGACATGTCACTACGAATATACTTCTTTTACGAAACCATGGTTAATAATAGCATATTTTCATCTTTTGAACCACTTCACCATGTTAAGTTACATGTTAAGTTAATATGGTTTGGTGTACACATGATACATGTAAATTTTTACCATGTATAGGGAATCCGTGGATATTCATTAACTGGGTAATTAATTAGAGCAACATTGCTATAGCAGCTTGTAGGCTTATATAATATTGTTGATTGCAAGTAACCGTCCATAACAGGTGGAACTCGTAACTTAAGAAAATAAGACAAAAGTAATTTGCTATAGCAAATTAAATTACACGGTAGTGTAAAAATTTCATTACCCTATCAATTGATATAAGTCAAATCCTCCAATACAACCAAATTGAATCAAGATCACCCATGATTCCAAAAACACTAGCTGTACATGTATGCCAAAAGTTGAACCAAAATCACAGACAAGCAGTTTGTTGGCTAAAATGGAGTGTACAATTAAGATAGGTTAGACAGAAGCCTAATCTCGTAAACAATAGGTAGAAATCATGTCGAGCAGGAAATGTTGAGCACCAAGTATTGGTATGTCCTATATTGGTCAAGAGAATGAATTATCTCCTTATATGTCTTGGACAATCCTCACCTCATGAGTTAGCTTTCGAGATTGAGTTAGGTCCAAGATCCATTTTCTTAATATGGCAGATGTCACACCTCAACTTGTTTGGGACTGAAAGCAAATGTTGTTACCCAATGTTGGGCGCCGCCATGTAATACTATTTTCGCTCCAGATGTCCAGCCCTGAGCATGCGCGGGGTGCAGGATAATGAATTAATATATTCCACATTCTGTTATGATCTTGGCCAATCCGTACATCATAAGCTAGTTTTTGGGGCTCTTTAACAAGAACCAAAATACTGGTTTCTAGACAAGTAGAATGTCTCAAGAAAGCACCTGGCTTTAAATGGAGCCCTTTTTTGTCATTGTGAAGCTGGGCGGTGAGTTACATTAGTAGGAAACAAACTTGATCGATTATTCAGTGCTTAAGCAGCAATCATCAAGCTTTAAGTGGAGCACCTTTTTGTCATCGTGACGCTTGAATGTTGAGCACATTAGTTGAAAGCGACTTGATTCATATGTAGTCCTTCCAAAACAATCTCTTCCAGTATTGCACGGAGTATCTCCCTCGGTTCAACTTTTTTGGTGATACCAAGGGGAACTCCATTCCTTTTCCAAGGGAGACATTGAGCCTTTCTTTGGTTTGGGGGGGGAGGGCAAATGCTCGATTTCCTCGTGATCTTGATTCTTCCATCATCCATGCTCGGATAATTCGCAGGAAACTTCTTGCCAATATTTGATGCTCCGATAATGAGGAGTTCTATACTCCCACAGATAGAGCATGTGAGATATAATGTAATAGGCTTATATTGGTATTTCTTCCAAGACTCTAATGCAGTGCACGTAGTCATCCCTGCAACCAACAAATATTTCCCCACCAATCATCACAGGAGAGGAGAAGATATCTCCTCCAAGTTCATACCTAACAAATTCCCGCACCACATTACATGGTTGATTTGCTCCGTCGGAATTCAAGCTGACTTGAAGAACACGTACACTTCCAGAACTGGAGCAAACACAGATCAACCTGGCACTGACATATACACGAGTTGAATTTCTTATTGACTTCTCATAGAATAATTCATTGCATGAGCAAACTACACTAATCACCTTTGAGACAGAGAAGAATCAGGGTATGCCAATAGCAAGTGCTCATCAACATAGGCAGATGAAGTGATTGGATGTCCAATATCATGCTTCCAGAATAAATCACCATTTTCCTAATAAAACATGAAACCACACCCCATTAGCATGATCAAAGATTTCATGCAGAGATGTCAGCCTAGCATCTCTAACAATAGTTTAGCTCAAATGGAACAACTTGAAAGATATGCATCACCAATCCATAACAGGAAGATAGAGCAA
This sequence comes from Nicotiana attenuata, assembly GCF_001879085.1. Lineage (NCBI taxonomy): Eukaryota > Viridiplantae > Streptophyta > Magnoliopsida > Solanales > Solanaceae > Nicotiana > Nicotiana attenuata. The sequence continues at coordinate 96,148 of NW_017670320.1, forward strand.
CAATGATCTTCAGAGACAACTGTGTCTCAATTCTAAGCTAGTTGGGTCGGGTATATGAATCCTCACGGAATACGCTCCATTTAAGCTCACCTTAGACAACCATATTATACATAAATATATCATTATTACTATTATTATGAATTTACATTTACACTTAATAATAATTAACTTGCAGACTTTTTTTTCAGCATCAAGAGAAACAAGAAAATGAGGCATCTTAATTTCCATGAGCTCTTTGAATGCCAAGAATGAACGGGATGATGTCTGTGCCTCAACTGCTTCCATGAGTTAACCTATCAGAATTGAGAACAAGCAGGAAGCTAATAATTTTGCCTTAATTCGTTGCCATTCATTTTCTCTTTACTCTGAGAACTAATTTTACTTCCTCTATTGTCAATCTTACTATGAGGGATTCTTCTGCCCTATTTTCCTATATTCTTCTGCTCTATTTTCCTATATCCTTTTTTATTTTGATAATACATCAAACAACAAAACATGTGAATTACTTAGGTTCACGGAGCAAGACTGTTAATTTAAACGCATAAACTTTTAGATGAGATGGTCACGATTTAACAAAAACTTGTAGGAAAGCTAATATACCTGACACAAATGACCTGCTATTGCATTTGCTGCAAGTCTAGTAAGTCAAATCATTCATTCCCCTCACAAAGAGCATCTCAAAGCTGTCTATCACATTTTAAGACATGTAAAGAGCTCTGTGGGGAAAGGACTATCTTTTTAGGGGGAAAAAAGGCAATGGACCATTAATGCCTGCACAAATCCAGACTGGGCAGGATCAACTGTCAAAAAAAGGCTGACATCAGGGCACTGAAGATTTGCACGAGGCAGTCAAGTAACATGGAGAAGCAAGAAACAAAGTGTGGTGGCCCGCAGTTGCACAAGATGGTTGAAGGGGGTTGTGACATGAGATGGCTCAAACAAGTCTTGGAATAACTAAGTATACTTTTGAGATTACTTATGAAGTTGTACGATGACAATAAGACCATTAGTATCACACACACTGCGGTTCAACATGACAATGTTAAGCATATCGAGACTGGCAGAATTTAATAAAAGAGAGTTGAATTTGCATATGTTTGTATGTCGTTTGTTCCAACGTCACAACAAATAGCAGATATTCTCACAAAGGCGCAGTTTCGGCTTAACTAAGAGAATCTTATTCAGCAAGTTGGACGTGATAAATATCAATATCAACGTGACGAGGTGTGTTGAACTAGGAATTAATGGCTAGAAACTATCACTAGATTTTGACAAATAAAATAGATCCGTGCACCCAAGGGTGTGGCCCAGTGGTCAATACAGTGGGAGGAGAGCCATAAGGTCTCAGGTTCAAATCCCAGTGGAGGCAAAAAACACCATTTCTTCTCATTTGCCTAAGCCTTGGTGGGCAAAGTTACCCAATACTTGTGCTGGTGGGAGGTACTCGGTGGAATAATCGAAGTGCGCACAAGCTGGCCTGGACACCACTGTCATTAAAACAAATATAGATTCATTATCTTGTAGGTTTAAACATTGTAAGTTTAAACAGCATAATAGAGAGATCTCTTGAGGTAAGCTATGTTGCTCATATCCTTCAAAATTCTTGTCGCACCGGTATCAATTTGATGCGATTTGGGTGTTGGTGTGGGATTTGTACTGGATTTGGTCAACCTAACTTGGGTGCTTAAACTACACCTATATGGAGGTGATTTGGAAAAGGAGAACCTAGCTTAATGAGGAAAAGATACAGAGAATAAGAAACTTGTTCCGACAAAAACGCCAAAATTTGGTCTTCAAGCTCCTTAAGGAGAAAACGCCATCAGCATAGTATGCTCTTTATATGCCATAATCATAAGCTGCACAAGAACAACTGAAGTTCAAGATCTTTACCAAATCAAAGGAGTAAACACTGCCATCTCTTGAACAAACAAGCACCTGTAGAGATTTAAAAAGGAGAACATTCATTCTCGCGAACGTCTAGATTTTGAGATACTACTAACTGAAAAATAAGAAAGGTTTTCGGCATGTAAAGAAAGGAAAACTAAAATAGTAGAAATAAACTTGTGAAAGGCCTAAATAGGCCAATATCTTATTCATATGATGAAACTTTTAGGGTGACCACATGGTGATTGAGAAGTAGTGAGGTCTTCTCACCAACTAAATACATAAATGGACATAAAACTGAAAGAAATGATAAATTAATGCCAAAAAATAGAAGTGGGTCAAAAAGTGTGAAGCGACATTGAGAAATTGAGTTATAGTTCCTAAACTAAGGCCTTCACTTAATGGCAGGCATCCTACTAATTCGAAGCAAAACACTGGGCAGGATGTTTTTAGATGTGATATTTGGTCTTTAAGAGTATTGCTCCATCCTCACCCTCACAAAGGAAAGGATACCATATGACCCCTCAGGCTCTACAAACATCACGACTTTCATGCTTGTTTCCCTTACCCACAAGGTTAGTATATACTCAAGATGAAAAGTTTAGACAGTGTGATCAGACCAACATGTGTCTAAGTTTCCTTGTGGATGGTTCTCTTAACATAGTATTAATGTAGTTGTATCAGATTTATAACTATGAAGATATTATAGGGAGAAAAAATCACCTGTGAAGTTAGTGCACGAGATATGCAGGGCCCAGCAAATATTGGGCCAGCTGTACTCACCTATTCCACAAGCAATACATAAATTAATTAAATAAATGATGAAAATTGAAAAAAGTACATCTCACAGGAATAGACGGAAATGCATCAACTAAAGATCATATGTCCTATATCATTTTGTATTGATCATATTTATACAATCAAGCCGCATATGCATTCATGCTCCAGTAAATTGTTTTGGGCCAAGTGTCTTACAGCCACACCATCCTATTTACAGATGCTCACATCCCAACCATGATAATGGGAAAATGGTCTCATCTCAGCGCTAAAGGGTTGGCTTACAGATCGTGTAAGAGGGTAAGGTAATTTCAGGATAATTACCCTTGAAAGGGGGGAAGGTTTCATAGGTAAGGAATCACAAGGATTTTGATGAAGTAAAATATATCCACTGATTGATGAGATAAAATTGGAAGGCACAACTTGACTTTCAATAAGATGAAATGAGTAAACATAATACATCAAGTTCATTCCAGTAGGTGAGAAGCAGATGATCTGAAAGAGGTGCTTGAGAATAGGTGCAGATTGAACTGAGCAGTAGGAAACATAATATTGAGTTAGCTCAAACTTATCCTAATGCGATAATAACATCAGACTTAAGCTTTGATACAGAACAAATAAACGGATGGCTCCAAGAAGCTAAAAGAGTTCACAAAGTGTTGGTACAATTTTTTGCCAAGGAAAACTTAAAATTGGTTACTAGCTTAAATTCATACTACAAAAGAGAGTTTTCTTTTGGTTAATCTACAAGGTACAGAAGATTTTCGTGAAAGACACATTATTATGCAGAATTCTGTAATCTAACAGAAAATACACAAATTTGCTCCGTTTAGGTGAATCTAAATGTGAATATTCGTCCAGTTCTGTTTAAGTCCTGCAGAAAACTGGTTCTTCTATTTGGAGTTGCCTATTTCGTGCAGCTTTTAACAAGTTCAGTTTCACCACAAAAAAACGACCCTCCTTATATCCAAGTAACAAGACGGAATGCGTGGAGTTCAAGGAAATTAATGTTGTTCTACCTTCCAGATGACAGATCCCTCAGCGCCCAGCGAAACAACACTTCCATCCACCATGCAACATATAACTGCAACACCACAAGCTAAGTTATGTAATTGACATCTGAAACACACCCATAACAGCATGTACTACCAATCATCCAAAATTTAGACAACAATGCATAACATCATAAAAATAAATTTATAACAAATATGAATAAACTTGTTCAATCAATAACTTTAGCACAATCTTTGTAGCCCTAGACCTTTACACACTTCTCTGGATGCCTTTATAGACCCCTACCAACCAAAATGTTAATCAGCCAATTCTGCTTAATATCTACTCCGGACAAATAGATAGTAAGCAAGGATAAATTGATAATGACACAAAACAATTACCATTTCCAGATGAAGGGTTGATTGAAAGTGACGCAAAAATAGGAACTCCCAACTCTTGTACCCATATTTGATCAAATGGAAGAGCCTGCAGAGAGAGAATTGCTTAACAGGCTTACAAAGAAGCAAATATTAACAATATTACACAAGTATAGAAGGTAATGGTTGGACGCAGCGAACAAAGTAAACTTATGCTCACACTGTGGAGCAATGCATATCATGCCATCCCACTCCCAGAGTGGAGGGGTTGGCAAAGAAAAGAAGACCAAGGATGGTAAGAAGAGCCTTAGGCTAGAGAGATATTCTATCTCAAATTCTATAATGTACTGGCCTTGTATAACATAGAGATAAAGAGGCAAATGATAAAGGTATCATATATATATATATATATATATATATATATATATATATATATATAAAAGAATATCTTTTAGCAAACAACCTAGCTTTAAGGCGGCCAATATTCTAATCTGGTGCTCTATGTTTTTTTTAATAAATTAATAAAATTTTACTCATGATGGCAAAAAACACCTGTATACAAAAAGTATACCAAAAAGTAGAAAATCTTATCAAAAATATGGTTTCCTACAAATGATACCCAATCTTCTATATTTATAGGAACCTCTGGTACTACTTTAATGGTGTGGTTCACACAATGGAGACGATGTTTCTGCCAAGGTCTTATGATCTTACCTCACATCTTAAAATGAGACCAAATCATATCATACATAACAGATCTACCAAAAATGCAGCCAGTAAAATAAAACCTAGTTTCTTTCTACAGCTCAGATTATCTGCTTTCACGTGTCATATACTCTCTTATAGTTTAACCATAAAAGCGAGTAACTATTAAGTAACATATAAGGCCATATGACCAAGCGTATGGAGCTAACATAAACCATAGATGATAGTATGAAACTTTTGGACACCGAAAAATGTTGCTATTACTTTTATCTAACAGAAGATGAGATCTCTCTAATACTCAACAGGAAATAAAATTTAATGGCCGAAACAATTTGCCCTATAAATCTGCAAAATGTGCAAATTGGCATGAGGTACGAGTTGTGAGATGAAGATGGCCCCGGATTACTTTTCTTCCACTTGGTCGATCAGTACCTATATTTCATAGGAAAAATAAGAGAAACATATTTAAAAGAAATATAAATACATCTCCTCACCCCGACAAATAGAGCTGTTACTCTGCCACTAGTGGATGCCACATAGAGCTTTTCATGCACCTACAAAGTTTTTTAAAGAAAAGGTCAAGAACATAAGAAGAGCAAGGTTGCTTAAAGAAGGCAGAAGATCGCTGTTAAGTGCTGAGACGTTGCAAAGTGGTAAGGATAATTGTTCCAAAACAGTCTGGTATACAGGAAAAGCATATAATAACGTGCAATATAAGGTAATCTGACCAAACATCTACTGACAATCGCTTCATCGGTGTGCAATTCTGTTGGGATAAAAGGCATAAGATGTGATGAGGGCATAAAAGCAAATCATTCTCGTGGATCCGAGGAAGGTTTTGCTAATTAGCCCTTTAAGAAAGGTACAGCCACAAGTTAACATGTTATGCAAAATGCCAGAAAATTCCAAAAGAAGGGGTCTATCTACAAAGAAGGACATTCAGATCCACCTCATCAAGTGCAGGTGCACCAAATATGCTACCACCACATCGGATTTTGTAAACACAACAGTGATTCTTATAATCAAGGGCATAGAGATTATGGTCGTGCGATCCACACCTGCAGTCAATTATACCAAGACAAAAGAATGAGTAATATAGTTGCAGTAAAAGAATGCTAATTGTATCAAGATGGCAAGAAAACTTGGGGAACCCATCAACAAAAAACCATTAGAGCACATGTATCTATTTATTCTCATCTGTAGATCATGCCAAATTTCTTCATTTTCTCTTAGATTCTTAGTTCTAGACTAATAAGTTATTGGTAAATCTAGGACGTTTAAAGGCACTTGGACTATTGAAAGACTTCTGTACGTAGCAACATGAGCTCTCCATAACTCTAGGAGTCAACTAACACTTGGACAGTTGAGAGACTTGATCCAAAAAGCACCATGGCCTCTCAGTAATTCTAAGAAGTCAACACAGCATACATGGGCGGGCATAGAAACAATGGAACTTAGCTGTTCTGCTCCCTCAGCTTTTCTGGCACAGGTAGCAGCACCCAGCTGCTAATGCAACAAAATGAATTTAGAGAATGAGATCATTTGGACATTGTAAGAACACTTATAACATGAGGCGTTTCATGTGAGGTAGAATCAAATGAAATCTCCAGAAAATGTAAGGACATTAAGAAGGAAAAACAACATAACGCCCATTCCTTTTCTGTATTTACTGGGATTTTGCCTTCCCCAGCCCCCTCTCCAAAGTTGAAAAAAGGGGCATATATGCACTGATATGCCACGAGCATAGAAGAAATAGACAAGCTTCAGATATAGAAAAAGTTTGCAAGTTTTATCAGCCAGGATAAAGAAGAAGAAAAATTACCAGACCAAGTGCCTCTCTTTGTCAACGATTGGCTGCGATTTTACCTTAAAATTTCAGAAGTGAGCACAAAATAAATGTCAAACAAAAGTCAACAAAAAAAGTTTCAGTAAACAGGAAAGAAAGCTAATTTCCTACAGACTATTATGATTACCATCAACTACCTTTTTTTAATTTTTGAGAATGGTAACATATTATTTAATCGTAGCACAAAGGCTGTGCTAAGGCCATATATACATATATCAAAAAGAGCAAAAACCACGGCTATCTTCTATCTCCTACTACAGGATCCTATGATATCTATCATTGAATCTACATCCTCTACAAAATCTTCCTTACACCAAAAGTGAAACAAAAATAAGCAGTTCATCTTGATCTTCTGTAAGGAGTTGTTCTGTCCTTCAAAACATCTACTGTTTCTTTCCATCCAAATGGTCCACCATATACATCCCGGGATGGTCTTCCACCACTTTTTTTGTTTGATTCAGGTTCTCCAGAGAAATTCCAGCAAGCAAGTAGCTCCCCTGTTACTCC
>NW_017670320.1:103459-146101 GCF_001879085.1 Nicotiana attenuata
CTCCATAACTGAGTTTGCTGGCCTTGATGGTTGAGCAGTTTGTATGCTGAGTTCACTGCAAAAGAGCCACTACTATGCCTTGTCCATTTAACCCTATCCTCCTCCACTGTGGTCCCCTTGAACTGATCAAGAGCATTCAAAAATTCAGTGAATCTAGGCAACTCCCAGTCATTTAGTTCTCTTCTAAAGTTGAAAGTCCATCCATGTTGGTCCCAACTGTCTTCCACCGTAGCTTCATTATTCAAACTCAAAACTTTCATGTCACTGAAAAGGTCTTTCAAAGGTCCATGTCCTAGCCAATTATCATTCCAAAAGGATGTTTTCCTCCTATTCCCTACTACAATAGAAACATTCTCAGCAAAAAGAGGCCAATAAGCCCTGATGGACCTCCAGACACTAACCCCATATGTTGTTGTCACTGCTCTAGGTATCCATTGTCCCTCTAGTCCATATTTTTCAGTGATGACCTGTCGCCATAGAGTTTGATCTTCCCTGCCAAACCTCCAAAGCCATTTCATGAGTAGGCTTTTATTATGTAGTCTCAAGCTTCTTATGCCTAAGCCCCCAGATTTCTTGCTTTGTGTCAAAACCTTCCAGTTGACCAAGTGATAACCTCCCTTCTCCTTATTTCCTTGCCAGATGAAATTCCTTCTCATAACATTAATCATTTTCTCTATTTTTGTAGGAATAGGAAAAAGGGACATCATGTATGTGGGAAGTGCATCTAAGACACTGTTAACCAATGTTACTTTGCCTCCCCAGGGATATGTACTGGCTTTTCCACTTAGCCAATCTTTTCTCACATCTTTCTAATACCCCACTCCAAATGTGTAACGACTTGTTTTTAGAACCCAATGGCATACCTAAGTAGGTTGTAGGAAGAGTTCCAACTGTGCATCCAAGAACGTCTGTCAGCCTTTGTATATCAGTTACCTCATTTACTGGAAAAATGAGGCTTTTCCTCCAATTGACATGTAAACCAGAGTCTGCCTGAAAAATTGTTAGAATTATCCTGAGATATCTTAGCTCTTTTTCTTTTGCATCACAAAATACCAAAGTATCATCTGCATATAGTAGATGAGTTACCTCCATTCCACCTACACTACTTGCCACCTTAAAACCAGTCATCCACCTATTGTTATTTGCTACCTTTATCATGTTATTTAGACCTTCCATTGCTATTAGGAACAAAAAGGGGGAAAGAGGGTCACCCTGTCTCAAGCCTCTATGTGAAGGGAAGAAACCTTCTGGGGAACCATTGATGAGAACGGAGAACCTGACTGAGCTTATGCAGAAGAGCATCCATTTAATCCACTTTCTTCCAAAACCCATAGATTTCAGCATTTTAAGAAGAAAAACCCAGCTCACATGATCATATGCTTTCTCAATATCAAGTTTGCAAAGAATTCCAGGTGTCTTCATCTTTAGCCTTGAATCAACACATTCATTAGCCACTAGTGTTGCATCCATTATCTGTCTCCCCTTTATGAAAGCCATCTGATGTCTATCTACTAGCTTGGAGATCACTGTTTTCAATCTCTCGGTCAAAACCTTAGAAATAATTTTGTACACAGACCCAATTAAGCTAATAGGCCTAAAATCTCTTAACTCTCGAGCTCCAATCTTCTTCGGTATAAGGGCTATATAAGATGCATTAAAGCTCTTCTCAAAAAACTCATGTTTATGAATATTTCTCAAGGTTTGCATAACATCTTCCTTTACAATATCCCAGCAAGAATGAAAAAATCCCATAGTATATCCGTCTGGCCCAGGTGCTTTGTCTGAAGCACATAATTTTACCCCTGCGCAAACTTCATCCTCTTCAAATGATCTTTGTAACCACTGCTTCTCACTCTCACTTATACAAGGACAATCAGCCAAAACAACCTCTGGTCTCCATTCCTCTGTTTCAGTGTAAAGTTTTTGGTAGAAGGATAGAATTTCCCCTTTTATAGTCTCTGGATTCTCCACCGTCACACCATTAACTTCTAGCTTATCAATTGTGTTATTTCTCCTATGTGCATTTGCCATTCTATGAAAAAAAATTGTGTTCCTATCCCCTTGCTTGAGCCAAAGAACTCTAGATCTCTGTCTCCAAGCTATCTCCTCATTTTTTGCTATATCTTCCAGCTTCATGAACATGCTGGCCTTCTGCAAAAGCTCATCTTCAGGTAGATTTCTAGTTTCCTGTACAACATCCATTTCTGCCATGGAACTTAGAAGTTGAGTTTTCCTTACTTCAAAGTTACCATGATTTGTACCATTCCACTCTTTTAGTTTTCCTTTCAGCATCCTCAATTTGCAGGCCAGAATATAATCAGGTCTACCTTGTACCTCAAAAAAAAGCCACCACATTTCACCATGTCACTAAAACCTGCCACCCCAAGCCACCAATTCTCGAACTTGAAATAAGACTTATGATTCTCCCAATCTCCGCATTCTAACAGTAAGGGAGCATGGTCAGAAGAGACTCTAGGTAACAGTGTTTGGGAAATATTCCTGAATTCATCATTCCATTCCGTAGAGAATAGAAACCTGTCTATCCTTGAAAAAGCTTGCTGATTGTCACCCTTTGCCCATGTAAAACTTCCTCCGATAAGAGGAGGATCCACCACTTCCATGTCATTAATGAAATCAGAGAACTCTATCATGGATCTCGTCATTCTCCTACAATTTTTCCTCTCATTTACAAATCTAGCTGTGTTAAAATCCCCGCATATTACCCAGGGACCATCAAAAAGTCCCCTAGTATCTGCAATTTCCATCCACATAAGATGTCTTTCCACCCTGTTGCAAGGTGCATATACCCATGTGAGATGCCATGAGAACTCCTCTGTCATCGAGCTGAATCTACAAGTAATTGTGGATATTCCAGTGGTGATCACCTCTCCTCTCCATGCCCTATTATCCCATAAAATAAGAATTCCCCCCCCTTCTCCCATTTGATTGCAAGCAACAAAACTCTACCCTTCTATTGGTCCATATTTGCTTGACTAATGGTTCAATATTTCCCTCTAACTTAGTTTCTTGAAAGCAATAAATGTCTGCTTTCCACCTTCGTATCAAACTGTTCACTAACCTTCTCTTTTCCCTTCTATTCAATCCCCAAACATTCCACGAGATAATTTTTATCTTCATGGTTCACTTCTGGAAATTGACCTCCCCCTTGCTCTTTTCCCCTCATCTTTATACGTCACATTGAAAACCAGTTTTTCCACTTCCTTTGCCCCCTTTTGTTTTGGAGTACCACAGTTGGCAGTAGGAGTTTCTGTCATCTCTTCCTTCCTTTTGGCATCTAGTACTCTTCAATTGGTCTACAATCACCAATGGATGATTAATATCCACCTCTTGTAATAACACAAGAGTCCATAAATTTTAAAGGCAAAACTGCATCTTTTGGTACCTAGATTTCAAGGATTGTGCATTTTTTGTCTTAATTTATTAATTATGCACATAATACCTTAATTTTAACATTTAAGTGTAAATATTGGATCTCATCCTAACGGTGGTAACTTCCTGATATAAAAATTCATGTGTCTCGGATATGACACATTTTTAATATAAATTGACGTCAAACCTCTAACAATGCAAAAAATCCTTCTGATATACTATTCACCTTAGTTTTATTTTACAATATTAATGAAAAGTGAATTTTAAGTAAATTGAAATCCTATCTCAATTAAGTGATTTTTCAAAAAAAAATTATCAATCAATAGATACTCAAGAAACCAGTAAAAACTCTCATTCTTGAAAAAACTTTTCTGTGCTATTTAATCAAAATTCTACTGTAGTAAAACAAAAACAAAAAAAAATAACCTACCTCTTAAATAGAACAAATAATTTCTACAGGATTGTAATATTCTTTTGTTTAATTATCTAATATTCAGTTGAAACTCCAGCGAAATTACAATTATTGAGATAATATTTTACTTTACATAAAAGATCAGACTCATATTTTACCATAGATATGTTAAGACAAAAACTAAGGCAAAATACTATATTAAGAGGAACTGAATGCATATTAGAAGCTTGGCTTTAATTGATGACTCCATCCACAAAGAAAATGGATATACAAGTGAAAACAGACTTAGAATGCTTAGAAGATTACAAATAGGTTAATTCTCTTTTTCCACCCAAAAGTTAACAACCATTACGATGACATCGTATTTTGCATGTTATGTTAAAGTTAATGTATTTACAAACTCAAAAAAGCAGAACAGAAATGCACTACCTGTAAAAATTAGGCACTAAAATTGCAATTTTACTAAATAATTTCTACTGGCTATGAAGCCTGGCATTTCATTTATTTTCTATGAACCAAAGCAACCAGGCAACTTCACCTTGCAGAATATTTTACATTTTCCCATCCCTACAAAAGTTCAAGGCCCAAATTAACAGATTGGCACCAAATTATATGTTGTTCAGTAAAACTCACTAACAGAGAACCAAAAAAAAGCTGTCTAAAGTCGGTTTGATATGATCAGTGTTTATCAAAATCCAAGCCCACGAACTCTACAAAACTGTATTCAGGCTATTCCTGAAGAGATTGTATTTTTTGTACAGGGACTGAATTTGGAAGGTTCACCCAAAAAGAAAAGATTGAATTTGGCAGGTGAATTCCTTGATCCCTTCACACTTCCTGGACATGAAATACTTCGAGGGAAACAAATGCTTTAGGCAATATGCGATCACATTACTACTGTCGCTCCTCTATTAACCTTAGTCTGGAGATAGGAAAAGGCAGCTTCTGAAAATTATTTGATAATACTGTATAAACGTATGAATGTAACTCTCCAAGAGATACAAATTTTAAGAACTCCAACACCTAAAACCCTAAATCCAGGGAAACTTGGCTTCCACAAACTTGCTACCTAAGTAATAATATAAGTAAACACAATAACAGACATCCAAAAATAACAAGGAAGCCTTTGTGACAGGAAATCCAAAACAAAATACTAAACCTACATTTTCGAATTAACGAGTGCTAGAGCCCATGAATAATACTTCTAAAGTAATGGTTAAGTCCCCACTATTTATTCTTCAGCACTTTGGGCAGACAACAACAACAACCCAGTGGATTTCCACAAGTGGGGTCTGGGGAGGGTAGGGTAGCATGTACGCAGCCTTACCCCTACCCCGGAAGGGCAGAGAGGCTGTTTCTGATAGACACTTTTGGCAGACAAATGATAACTATTATACTTTAGGCCTTTGTGGCCGCTAAACTGCGTCACATTAATGCTTGCCTAATAGATCAAGCTAAACCCTTCTCTAATTATGGTATCTTTCTATCATTATCAAGAAGTTCTGGAAAAGGTAATCAACATACTATAACTTACTGAATGAATCATACCTCTCCATGTGTTTGAAAATTCCAACAAGGGATGCCATTTGAAAAATTCAGAAAATAAATGTTCCCGTCATAACATCCGATAACAACCTGTAAGTGAGATCCCAATCAGCTGATGTAAAACTTACAATTTAGAAAACTACGATAGAAAAAAGTTAACCTCTATAACCTGAGAAAAGTCATGTAGAATTGCTGCTGAGCTCTCAACACGTCCTTGTAATTTGACCTCCCACAAAACAAGACCACTAAACACATTTGTAGTGAAGTAGTAGTCAGATGCTTTTCATCACCCAAGCCAGAAAACCATCTCAAATTAAGCATAAAATTACTCATATGTCGATAAAGAAACAGAGAGCTAGAGTCGAGAAATAAGAACTGAGTCAACAATGCAGCCATCCGGTAAGCATTGCATGGACTAGTCCACAAGGAAGTCACCTTTCTCACAGCTCAAGCAACAATGGCAAAGGTACACCAAAACGGCCAAGCATACACTATCATAGGCAACACCAAATTTCGAATAACAAATTGCAAACATGGAACAATCACACGCAAACAACACATGGAAACCTGAAATTAAAAGCAATGAGAAGCTTTCACTCAAGATTGAACCACAGTTATACAAATAATGTTAACGTCATGAGAAAAATTCGCTAACCAATGTTAGATAAATTATGTAAACACATTAGACTTAGATGTAATATATAAAAGTGTATCTAAGCCGCAAGAAGTATAACCATAAACATTGAAAAGCTTGAAATTAAAAGGATCAATCGCATGACATGCTGCTTCACAAAATCTTCCTATATTTCTCTTATTTCTCACATGGTATCAGAGTTTTGGTAAAATTAGTTGAGCATTCACTTGCAACAACAGAAGAAGAAACATCTCGTGGACATGCATTCTACGACAACCATCGCAGTTGTCCCGAGCTTTCCTTGTTGCTCACGAGTGTTGCGCATCAATCAGTATCACCACGTGACTCTGGATAATCTTATGAATGAAACCAAGAAATTGCATCTTTGTTGGAGGCCAGCATGCCCTTCACACTCACACAGTGCCGCACATGACCAGCTCTAGCCATATTCTGCTAATCTCTTGGATCAATCGGCGTTGATTCTTTCTGCTAAGAAAATCCATTGCACTTGTGGACTAATGTGACCACAGTAAAACTAAGCAAGGACCTTAGGTTAGGGTGCCACCAAGAAATCTCGGTATCCTCACTTCCTGATCAATTTATTACAATTTTAAACATCCTAAAGCACGACCTAACCTGAATCCTACCACAAGTGATATCCAAGCTTCTCCGATCACCAGAACAAGTCTTTAAGTGCTCTAGCAATGCCTTCAGATTTTTCATACTCAGATCATCTTTATTTCGTGTTTCAGTAAATTGGAAGTCAACCTATGCCTGTTAAGGGTAGCATTCTTGTCTCCTTATACGGTATTGAGTAATTCTCACCTCATCACCAGCTTTTTGCGTAGAGTTAGGCTCAAGGTCCGTTTCTTTTACATGGTATCAACGCCAGTCGCCAGACACGTCCATGCTCTTCGTTTAATCAATAATGGTCTTCCATGTTATATTTCCATATTCCGGATGTCCGATCTTGGACGACCGGGGGTTATTAGAGCCCCAAATTGGTTTAGGGTATAAGTTGTCTTCTTATATATTATTAGGTAATCTTTACTTTATGAACTAACTTTTGAGGTTGAGTTTAGTTCAAGGTCCATTTTCTTTACCATATCAAACGACTAACCAAAATGACGTTTGAATATAGTAGTGAGATGCAACTTGTATTTGGTAATCAAGTGCACTTCATATTGCATCAAACCCGACAATCCACGAGAGGATTAAGCACATAAAAATCAAATGTCACTTTACTAGTGAAAGATATTCACATATAATATCATCATAAAGTTCATAAAGTCAAATGATCAACTTAGAGATATGATCATCAACTCCCTCGCCAGTCCTCGAACTGCTTAAATGCTTTCTCTATCCTATATCTTAGGACAACAACAACACACCCGGTATGGTCCCACAAGTGGGGTCGGAGAAGGATGGGGTGTACGCAGACCTTACCCCTACACAAGGTAGAGAGGCTACCCTATATCTTGTGACTTGACAAAAAGATTAAGATGTTAACTTGACTTATAAGTTATTATCTTAGTGATACCAGAAGCACATTCAATAATAGATGAAAAGTTAGCTAGATAAAGAAACATCACATTATGTAGAAATTTGATTAATTGAATTTGAATTCTTAAGCATTAAAACTTGCAAAACTATGAAATGGTGTCAAACACTTTGGGACGTTGCAAAAAAGGAGTAACACAAATATTGGCACAAAGGGAATATGTAACAAGCTCATTACATACGATTAGTATGCACTAACTTGAATGGGAGTGTTAGACAAGCTATGGGTGCATAGTCACCAGTCCGGCTTTGATTGGTATTTCTTTTTCCTTAGTGATTGGAAAGGAGGGCGCGTGAGTATGTTATATAAAGGGAATGCGGAAGCATCAAATGGTGAAGAGAGGCGGCTCGACAAGGAAGGAATGGGAATCGTCAAGGTACAATCTTGTTAGATAAGCTATGAGTAAATTAAACCTATGTAGTAAAAAAAAGTTCGTAGCGGTGTGCCATATCAGAAATATATACTTCTATCCTGAAAAGTGTGATACTACCAAACAATTGCAGTGATATGACAGGTATAGCAGAGAGCTTTCCACAATGCAACCCATCAAGTTTAGTCCGTGCGTCAATATTTGGACATTCCAATCCAAAGAGGACCCTTTTTGGGGGTCAAAGCCTAGATCAAAACTGTCAATAGTGTATGGAGACCAATCGGGCAACGTATCCCATCCTAAGCTAATCCAAGTGGATGTAGGACTCATGTGTAAGAAATTTGTCCTTCACACACTCTTTTTTTATCTTTTCTTGATTTTCACAATCACAATCATCTTAGACAAACATGCGGGGTTACCTTGTTGCATCAATGCAAAAGAATTTGTGGGAGTGAGCTCCAATAAACAGATAAGCACTTCTTTCTTTAAATACAACTAGTGGTGATGCATCAACACAAGATTCCATGTAGACCATCCACCGTTCTCGCATGAAACCTCTTTTATCACGTGGAACTTCCCAAGACAACATAGATCGGCAATGGTAACCCTCACATCCGGTATCATGCCTTACTTTGTTGCACCGGCTGTAGGAACATGAAACCTGTGTCATAGTTGAATTATTCATATCTCTTCCATTAACATCGTCGGGATCAATATACAAATCTGAATCCGTTTTCAAACGTTTAATGGGATAATCACTTGTCAAACTCAAAGAGGTACTGCTATCAAGACCAGGCATCCAAGATTTATTAGAAGGAAGCTTGCTTTTTCCTTGCACTTTCGAGTTCACTCCCACTAAAGCATCAGCTCTAAGCTCACGGCTAGAGGACACTTTTTTATGTAGAATGGCCTTCTGAAGTTTCAATGGAGTTGGAAAAGTATACAAGTCCTTCATATTAATTCCTAGATTATAGGAGACATAAGCTGCTGATAGAGAATTGCCACCCATCTCAAAGAAGTCATCATCAAGGGAGATCTTGTCAACAACCATCAGAGCATCAGAAAAAGCCTGTCCAACCAAAGTTAAAGAAAGTGTTAGAAAACACATCACCGGAAGGACAAATAATATATTGACTAGAGAACAAGAGACTCACGACAATATGACAGCACGCATTCATTATTCAACAGCTAACCTTAACAATGATAATGAGTCAGTTACTGGTCAACTTTAGGAACAAGCATGTAATGTTCAAGTCTTCAAGAGTAACAGTCAAGAGTACTATTTAAAGTCTACAACACCTCCTCCTTTCTCATAGATTAGCTTCATTATTTGTATTGTAGCTAAGTTACAACACCATCAAAGCACACCACTGCTCCAAGAGTAGATTTCAAGGCATACTCAAGAGTAAATTGAAGGCTAGACATTTTGGAGTCTGCCAGGCATGACACGTTCGCTGAGGTGTACCAGTTTGGGTCTAGCGCACCTCAAGGCAATATATGAACCCTCTACCACCCCCTTTTTTGGGATAAGATAAATTCCCTCTACCACCCTTTTCCAGCAGATAAATCAGCTGTGAAATCTCTGCAGCTTCACAGTATACTAACCAAACAGCAGGAAAGACTTTGAATTACCAAAAGAGGATTTACAGCTCATTTTCCCCATGAAAGCAAAAGAATCATGTTCAGAAGCATAAGAGATATAAATAGTATAAAGACATCTTTTTCATTTCATCTATTTTTTGGTGGTAAAGGATACATAGAAAGTTGGGATAGCTTGATAGATATATGTCTTTAATCCATTTGCACAGCTTGTACATATTTTTGACACAATCTCGGAGTGATATTGTAGAAAATGGATAAAAGAACAGGTTTTCTGTGATTACACAACCTGATTACTCCCTCAAGTAATTTTTTAATTTGGTTGATTACTCCCACAAGATATTGTGAATTAAATAGTGTTTACAAGTTGCCTGAAAGAAAGAGGAGGCATATATAAAAACCCTATAATTCTTCCAGTTACATGGTCTGGCATTTGGAATCCTTTACATATTACAACTTATCCAGGCATCCTATGATCTTGACGGTCTACACGTGATTTTTCTTCACAACTACATCTTATTATATTTAACCAAAAATATTCACATTTTAATCATAGGCAGACTTAGTACTGAATGAAAATCGAAGCATGAAAACTGAAAACAAAATTGCTAATTCCATATTACAACAGAATCACAACCTTTAATAAAGCTGACATCTAGTTAAATACCTTTCGTATAACATTAATGAGATCGATATCTTGAGTTTCTTCAATCTCAATACAGTTACCTGCCTCAGAAGCTGCTGAAGTGGCCAAATTCTTGTAATCCACTTTCCCTGAGGAAGACACAGGAAATGATTCAACAAAGTAGAAACGAGCAGGAACCATTACCGGGGGAAGTTTGCTGGCTATCCAGCATCTAATTGAGGACCTGAAGAACTCAAGGTTGCTTTCCTTTTGCTTGAGCAGTAAATATGCTTCAAGAAGTAAAATATCTCCTTGAACACAACAAGAAACTACAGCAGCATCAGCTACTTCTTGGTGTTCCCTCAAAACGCTTTCAACCTCCTCCAAAGCAATACGCTGCCCACTGATCTTTACAGTGCGGTCTTTTCTCCCGATACAAACCAGGTTGCCATCTGAAAGCTTTCTGCCAAAATCTCCAGTTCTAAAGTAACACTTCATTTCATTTTTAGCACTCTCAGCATCAGCTACTTCTTGACGTAATTCAACGTTATCCAATGGAAAAATAGAAGGATGACAAAAGTATCCGGCAGCAACACAACTTCCACTGACACATATCTCTCCCTCATCAGG
Organism: Nicotiana attenuata; assembly: GCF_001879085.1. NCBI lineage: Eukaryota > Viridiplantae > Streptophyta > Magnoliopsida > Solanales > Solanaceae > Nicotiana > Nicotiana attenuata. The sequence goes on from NW_017670320.1 coordinate 114,226, forward strand.
AGAATTTTCCCCAACAAGAACCACATCACAATTTCCAATGGGAACGCCTATTGGAACACTACCCGGTGCATCTTGCTCCAACATTTGGGGCAACCACTTGCAGTCAAAATATGTGCAGTCACCAGAAACCTATTTCAAACATCCAAAGTATTGGTGAAGAGCACGGAGAAGATAGTGGATTAAAGTGATAGGTGACATAAGCTACTTTTTTGCTTAAGAAAAATCTTAAATTGGTCTCAATGTTGTTACTTTGTTTTGCTCCCTTCTTTTCATTTTAAATTGATGAAGTCAAGCTTGTTACGTTCCCCCTTTTTTTTCTGGAAAATAAGCATGACATCATTACAAGCTATTCTCAAATAAGCTTCATTGCGATAGTTATGAACGAAAATTGAACTTAGACAGCCGATGAAGTAATAAGAAATGAAGCTTTGAGTTGCTTGTAGCAGCCATATCCTCCTCCAAGAAGTGGTTAGATCACAACAACAACAACCCACTCACTGAAAAAACGATCATCCAGCAATAGAACAGTAGTCATGTTATAATTACATAAAAGAAAATGTATGTGCTTAGTGCATCAACTCTTTCACTGCATTGTATACATAATTATACAAGCAGATACCAGAAAGAGTATTAAGCTGAAATTTCAACATCACCAGCCCCCTCCTCTCTGTGCCTCTTTTCCCCCACCTAAGCACTCCCAAAACCATCTTCTGTAACCTCCTTTACAGCATGCCTCCACTCCTCTGCCAATGATTACCACCCCATGGTCCAGAAAGGTTCGGGAAAGTGGTTGCAGTAGCTAATGGTGAGATTGTAGGCAATGGTAGTGGGGAAAGAGGACAAAGGGGAACTAAACCGGTGTGGCTATATTATTTGAATTGAACTTAGTTAACCACATGAGCAAAAGTAGAGTACTAGCTCAAATCACAAATATTCTTTTTGACAAGGTAACATAATTTCATTTAATATGGAAAATCTCCAGTATACAAGACATATACCAAAAAGGAGAGCGCCAACATAAAACTCAGATAACAGTTATGAATTAACACAGATTAAAGGCTAATATGCACTGGATAACACAGATTAAAGGCTAATATGCACTGGATATGGTCACAGGCACTAAGAAATTGAATTTAAGCTAAAATTCAAGAACTAACATAAGTTTTCCACATTTAATCTCCAAACTAAAGTGATTCTATCGAGTAGAAAAGGTGGCAATAAAAGGGTGAAGAAAATAAGGATGGAAATAGGCATCTTGTTTGATATGAGATAGCATTACTTAAAGTTTCTCTTTTCCTAGTGGTCCAGACATCAGAACTTACAAGAACATAAGTGACCAAAAGTAACTCGCAAAGGAACATGAATCTTTTTTCCTTCCAAGCGATTCAGTATTAGAACTTGCATGGACTTGATTAACCCAAAAGTAAATCAGAGACGGAAATTTACCTCTGTACTTCCATATAGATTAAGAATAGAAATCAGGGGCAGCAACTTGACAAGCATCTTCCACAGCGACATATCAAAAACTTCACCACTTAGTACTACAAGTTTTAATGAAATCTGAACTGTAGAATAATATATGCTCTGCAGAGCCGGAAGAAACACCCTTATAAGAGATGGAACTGCCACGAGCCTGCTAATAGAGTATTCCTGAGATAAATGATGGAAAAAATAATGGAATAACAGAAGTCTGGGTAAGCAACTTGACAAGCATCTTCCACAGCAACATATCAAAAACTTTACCACTTAGCACTAGAAGTTTTAGGAAAATCTGAACTTTAGAATAGTATATGCTCTGCAGGGCAAGAAGATCGCCATTATAAGAGATGAACTGCCACAAGCCTGCTAATAGAGTAGTCCTGAAGATAAATAATGGAATATTTTTGAATATTTTATGCTCTCAACAACAACAACAACCCAGTAATGAATATTTTATGCTCTCATAGTACGCAAAGGAATAAAGAATAGGGAAAAGGTCCAAATTTGATGCTATACAATTCGAAATTGCTCAATTTTATCCTCTGTTAATCCTTGGTCCATTCACACCCTTGCGGTTAGCAAATCATCTCGTATTTTCCCTTGTCGTTAAGGGAGCTGTAGCATGAAATGGGTGGACGACACATGTCAAGATACCTCGAGAAAAAGGGTCAAAATTTACCCCTCTAATTTTGACTGAGTTTTAAACTTAGCCTTGGGTTGCAGCTACATTACGGGCCAAGAGCAAAAATGAGAGCTTTGCAAATGTTGCTCAATTTCGAATGCATCGGCAAATTTGACCGTTTCCCATAAGAATATTGGAAAAGATTTCCTCTATATTTAGAGGAAAGAATAGTGGCTCAAATTTTAATTTGCAAAAGAGAAATCAGTGAATAGATGCAAGCCAGAGAAGAGGTTCAAGAACCAAGGCAGGCAGCAGAAATGCAAAAGAAAAGACCAAAAATTCCCCACCCAGATAGCCAGACCAGCGCATGTTATTGACCAACCACAAATCCATTGAATAAAGGTAGCTTAATAATTTTAATACAGCAACATTATCAGTGCCAGAAAACTACCAAGAATGGCACAGAGCTTTTTTTCGTGCAATATTTGAAAATTTCATAATCATAGATTCACAAAGTAAACATTACCCACTTGAACTTCTTGCAACTTACTGCCACCAATAACAGTCATTTAGATTATATAACATTCAAATTCCAAAGAAAATAAGAGGTGTACCAGCACCCCCACCCTTCAATTAGAGAGAGAGAGAGAGAGAGAGAGAGAGAGAGAGAGAGAGAAGACAATGATTAGTGTATGTGCAGCAGCATTTTAGCTTAGTACAGAATTATCAGCAACCAATACAGCAGCTAGAGTACAAATTAATCAAGGAACTCATGCAGATACTAACTATAGAAGTCTAAATAATGTTAGAGAAAGCTAAGTGATCATCGAAGCAGTAACCTAGATATAAATTTTACTTGATTAACAAGCACCCAATCCAGCAGCACCTGAGCAAAAATACTTGCTTTATGTTTGTAATTGTTAGAGAACAACAATTGGTTAATGGACACGAAAGCCCATACTGTTGTTGTCTACCACATGAGAAATAATGCACACCCTTTTAAAAACACTGTCAAGTAACAAAAATTCAAGGATAAATAACCCTTTGCATATACCTGTAAAAGATTGACTACACAAAATATATTGTCCTTCAGCTGATTGAAAGGAGGTATGACCAACGTACAATTAGCAAGTATAGATCCTAAAAATTCTTGCAAATGGTCAATGAAGCTTATTGATGTTTTGAAAAGAAGGATTTCTTCTTTTTGAAAGGGATATGATTCTTGCATCCACAAAAAGCGATTCAGAAGACCTGCAAGCGTATGATTAAATAAATTGAGTTAGTGCCTAAAGGAAAGCGAAAACTATAAACGCATAAATTACGTATCGGGGCAATTTAAATTGATGACAAATGGTTGAACAATCCAAAGGATGTACAACTCACCTACTTCAGTGCCACATACACCCTTAGGTTTTCCAGTCGATCCAGATGTGTACATCAAGTAGCAGAACGATCTCAACCTTTCACTTTCACAAGGCCAGCCTAACAACGAATCAAATTTTTTTGGGATGAAATCCTCCATTGACATACAAAAGACAGGATAACTGCCTTTATCAATGAGCCATTGTAATTTGTCAAGCTGATGACAAGTTCCGCCAACAGAAGATCCATAGCCGACGATAAGACTAGCTTTCGAAGAAGAAGTTACCAATAGTACCCTTTCGTTTTGCCAAGATGGATCTAAAGGCAGAAATGCTTCTCCGCACCTCAAAACGGATAGAACAGCAACAATGTACTCAACTGAAGGTTCCATATATATTCCAACTATTCTAGGGCAATATGTTTTATGGAGCTGTTTATACTGCTTTAAACCTTGATCAGAAGACCCCAAGATTGACTGGCCCTTAGAACTGCAGTTATTTGCAGTATGATGCATATTAACTACTAGCCATGAAAAGATGCAATGCCTAATTAGTTTACTCATAAAGTGATCATCAACATCTGGAAGGATTCAATAGCCAACAATAGAAAACCAAAAGATTTCAAGAAAGCAAGTATAACATTGTCACATTCTTTTACAAACCATAAAAAAACACAGATTATGGCACACTACAAAAAGAAGAACTTGGCTACTACAACAAAAATTTAAACATATTTTTATTGTAATTCATGAAGGCCCAAAATAATCATAAACTTTCAGTTTCTGAGGCAGTTGAATTCATGAGTCAATGCAATTAATTATAAAAATTAATGGAAAAGGTCTAAATTTGCCCCTGTGCTATCTGAAATTGCTCAATTTTTCTCTCCGTTATACTTTTTGGTGCATTCATACGCTTGCCGTATTTTGGTGCATTCGTACCCTTGCCATTAGCAAATCTATCTCGTATTTTCCTTTGCCATTACAGAAACTCCACCGTGAGATGGGTGGACTCTACGTGTCCAAATTCTTCGAGAAAGAAGATTCAAATTTACCCCTAACTTTTGCCTATTCTTTAAAATTACCCTCAGCTTGGAGCTGGAGCTCTGTTAGGGGACAAAGGCAAACACGAGATTTTTCCAGATGGTAGGGTAAGATTCGACCATCCAATAAACCTTGGGCGAAGTTGCTCAATTTTGGATAGCACAAGAGCAAATTTGACCCTGTTCTAAAGGAAAATTAGAAAGCCAAATGCCAAAAAAAATCAGGAAAGCACGGCTATAAGCCTGCAACATGCACGAGATAATTCATATTCAGTCATTGAATCCAGGAGAGTAGGGAAGGTAATTAAGCAAGATTTATTCTCCAAACTAGACAAAAGGCAGATGTTCACAGATTACATGAATATGGTTTATCCAAAAAAAAGCAAACAGAAATTAAAAATATTAAAACTTTATCTTAATTCGTTAAATGCACAGTTGATCACAAAGTTCAGTTACAAACGCAGACTCTAACACCATCTTTTCTTTTCTTTTCTTTTTTTGATTGTTAGAGGTTAACACCATCTTTTCTTCATCATATAAAAGTATAGCTGAAAGAAGAACTAGTCTACAAAATAATAGCTCGCAAATTATATTACTGGAGAAAGAAGAATTTGATTTTATTCTCCATGGATACTAATTCAATAAATCTTTACGTAAATTACTTAATACCCCATAAAATCACAAATTTCAGTTACCAACGCATACACACATTATACCTGAAGAGGGTTTCAGAAGATTAGGGTCATCGCCACCGTCAAGAATGCAATGGAGCCGTGAACTGAGAGAATCAACGGCGGACAGAACATCGGAATACGTGAAGCACTCGTCACCTTCGTAAACCGGGGGATTAACCGACGTCGTTTTGGAAGATACAAACTCTTCAAACTTCTCGCGTGTTTCTCCGTCACCGTTTTCGGTGCAAAAGAGTTGAAATTCTTTGGCGATTTTGAGACCCCCACAAGCTTGAATCACTGCAATTTTATTGGGGTTGGTTGTAGCAACTTTGTAGAACTCGTGAGATATACAACAAGCGGAAAGCTTGTTGTATGAAACCATCTCCGAGGAACGATTGCGTTTTTCTTCTGGAGAAGTAGAGTGTATTATAGAAACCAAGAACGAAGACAGGAACAGATTTTCGGTTTACTAGTCTTTCAGTAGGCGGTTTGCGGGTATACACTATATCAATAAATATACAACTTTTATTAATTACGTAACAATTATAAAATAATGTGTTTGAGTACTTGAACAAAAAGTAAAGAAAATAATTCATTTATTTTTGCGTTAGGGGTTCGTGCTTTTATGCTCTTATAATAATATAAAAAATATAGATATTTCTTTATTTCTTACTCGAACAACGTTTTCTCTCTTTCTCGATTTTTTGTATAATATCTAAAAATTATATTTAATAATTTTAAAAAATATATTTAATTAAGTACACGTGTCTCTCTTTTAATAGTGATAAACTGTATATAAAATTTTCCCCTTAGACCTAAGCAACTATAAGGACAAGAAAACATCCTAATTATTATGACTCTTATTTCTCCCAAATATATTTATGTTAAACTTCCTACATAATTTAAATAAGAAAATATTTAATGATCAAAATTTTAGTTAATTTTAAAGTACAAAAAAGGTGAATAATATTTCGCTGAGAGTCTCCGTCTTTTAATAAAGTATGAATGTCTATTTCCCTTTATTCAGAAATGCTTTCTATAAAATTTATGTATCAAAAATATAAATACTAGTTTAATAAATACTGCAATTAAATTTAAATTATCCAATGTTTATAGTTGTTATACTCTTTAACTCAAAATAAAAAATATTAGAAATACTTTGGGAATGACACTTAACAGCTGCATTTTAAGTGTACATAATTCAATATATTGTTCAAAAGTTTTATATTTATTAATATGGGGTACACGCGTAATGAACATATCCTATCCATAAATAATTTTATGAATGATAGTATTCTTAGTTTTGGCGACAAATTAATGTTAAATTGTTATAAATAGAATTTTATTTATGTAAATGTCTATATTTAGAGAGATTCTAGGGTTTATTACTTGGTGGCTAAGTCACCCTTTCCCTATAAATAGAGGGGTCCTATTCCATTGTAAATCATCCAATATCAATAAGAATTCTCTCCCTCTACTTTTCTCTGCAATACTCTTCTTCTTCTTCTTTTATTGTTTCATCGCACGTTATCAGCACGAGACTCTAACCAATTGAGTAGAAGCTTTGGGATTGAGCATAATGATTGTCAATTATTCCATGAACTTCCTTCATGATTAAATTCTGGATTTTTAGGTAAGTATTTTACTGTATTTTTCTCTTTTATTCTATACTTTGATTTTAAATACAAGCAAAGACAACAAAGTTTGAGTATAACTCTAATGGAGTTTTAACCACCTGAAGTGGTAAAATTTATATGCCTCGCCATGATCAAATTCATGTATGATTGTGGGCAAAGAATTGAAAACTCGTCCCATTGAATTTGCTCCATTCTCATTCCTTTAAGAGAATGTGATAGCAGTATGTGATAAGTCTGAAAGAAGACAAAATTATTACCGTGAAGGTATCAATAGATGTGGACGTGGCAATAGACGAATTTATAATCGTCATTATCGTGGTAATGAGAATAATAAGGATTCTCAAAATAAGCCTTCACTGTGTAAAGTTGATGTTTGTCATCGATTTGACATAAGATTTCGTAAAGCACATACAGATGCTTATGGTCCATTCATGATGTGAATGTGATAACATCTTATTTATGAATACATATTCATTCTTGGAAGAATATGAACGTGCTAGTGGTAGTGAATATACCACACTCACCTCTAGAGGGAGGTTTGAGATGATATAAGAAAACAATGTCATTATTATGGCATGAATGGTCATTGATCACGTAGCTATTGTACGCCAAAATATTTTGGTAATGTGATTATTAAAGAATAACATTAGTGCAAGAAACATATCTTGCATATAATTTTGACCATAACCATAATGGTATAACTTTCTCTTTAAAAGAGATATTCACCATATGGATGTTGATGAATATGTGGTAGTACAAAATTAATTGAGAACTCTGCAAGAGCCAATTATATTATTTTGGAGAAACACAATTGATTACCAATAAGGTATTGTGTTGTAGTAAGTCTCAAAGAAACTTATTCAGTTTCTAAAGTATTCACGAAAGCGGTTGGTCATACTGAGACTATAAATAAATGAAAGATTTAATATCTTCTATTACTACAACTTGTAGCGGGGTAATATGTATGTGAAAAGCTACCTGCTTTATTCTCCAATTTGTACTACATAAACAAAAGAATACCACAATGAAGTGGATATTTATTGATATAAAAACCCATATCATAATAAACTTGGAGTTTATTCATAATTGCACACATCATGGTGTAAACCTGAAGTTTATCAATATTGATAATTTATGCAGTTGGCATAATTGGTTTAGCCATGTTAACTCAAGTATGATGTGCAAAAAATAAAAGAGAATTCACATGGGTAAATATTAATAACCCGCAACATGGTATTTGCGAGGTAACTTGCTCAATAATTTGATTTAGAGCATAATTTCTAGATTTTTTATTCAAGATAGTTCATCTTGATAAGTTGGTTTACATCACAGTTGGTTTAGAAAAATGATTTATTGAGTGCCTCCACTTAATAGCTAAACGATTGCTTATGAGAACAAAGTTATCTATATCAGTTTGATATACGTTATTGTGACGACCCGACCCGTCGTCTCATGTGTCACTGCTTCGTTTCCCTCATTTTATGCTTCTTCATGTTTCGTTATCGGTATGTGGTGTGTTGGAGTTGATTTGGACTGGTTTTGATAAGAAATGAGACACTTAGTCTCTTTAAGGAAGATTTAAGTTGGAAAAAGTCAACCGGACGTTGACTTATGAGTGAGAAGGTTCGGATGTGATTTCCGGTGATTCGGTTAGCTTCGGGGGATGATTTGTGACTTAGGAGCGTGGTCGGAAGCGATTTTGGAGGTCCGGTGTAGAATTAGGCTTGAATTGGAGAAGTTAGTATTTTGGCGAAATCCGGTTGATAGGTGAGATTTTGATCCGAGGGTCGAAATGGAATTCCGAGAGTTGCAGTAGCTTCGTTAGGTGATTTTGGATATGTGTGCAAAATTTCAGATGATTCGGAGGTGATTTGGTTGGGTTTTTGATCAAATGTGAGTTTCGGAAGTTTTTAAAGAACTTAGGCTTGAATCCGATGAGAATGGATGATTTTAGTGTTGTTTGATGTGTTTTGATGATTGGAACCAGTTTGGATGATGTTTTAAGACATGTTGGTGCTTTTGGTTGAGGTCCCGGGGGCCTCGGGGTGATTTCGGATGGCTATCGGGATGAAATTCAAGTTGAGGAAATGGCAGATTATGCTGGTATCTGGTATGTTCGCTTCTGCGGAAATGGACCGCATAAGCGGTTCCGCAGAAGCGTAATCTTAGTCGCAAAAGCGGTCTGGAGTGGAGTTGGGTAGTTCCGCAGAAGCGGAACACTATTCGCTTAAGCGAGTCCGCAGAAGCGGACAGGCGGTCGCAGAAGCGGGTTTGGCCAGGAGGTGAGCTTCCGCAAAAGCAGAAATTTGTGTCGCAGAAGCGGCCCTTGAGTTTTAATGAAATTTCGCATAAGCGGACAAAAATCGCAGAAGCGGTTTCACGGAAGCGGGCGTGGGGACCGCAGAAGCGGAAACCCCTGAAGCCAGTAGGAGTTTTATATTCATTTTGTTCCACGAGGGTTATGTTATTTCCACCATTTTTAAGCGAGCTTGGGAGCTATTGGATGGAATTGAAAGGGGGTTTCGACTAGGTGTGATTGGAGGTAAGTCCCTTGGCCTAAATACAGGGAACTTTGATAGATTTAACATAGAAATTGGTTGAAATTCTTCAAAAAAAGGGGTAAAGCTAGGGCTTGAGTTTTTGATAATTTAAATTGGGATTTGATAGGTCATTTGAGCTCGGATTTGGGAGTTCTTGGTATGTATGAACTCGTGGCGAGACAAGGAATCGAGTAATGTGAGTTTTGTAATTTTTCGAGAAGCGGGCCCGGGGCTCGGGTTTTGCTAGTTTCGAGATTCTTGCTAATTTTCGATTGTTTTCGATTGGGTATTGTTCCCTTAGCATATTGTAATGTATTCGCTCTGATTTGGTTAGATTCGACGCGCGTGGAGGCCGATTCGAGGGGCAAAGGCGTCGCGAGCTAGGGATTTCACCGGTTCGAGGTGAGTAATACTTGTAAATGATATCCTGAGGGTTTGAAACCCCGGATTTGCACATCATAGTGCGGTATTGTGGTGACTTGCACGCCAGGTATGAGCGTGGGGTAGAGCACCATTGGGGATGGTGACTTGGTCCGTCCCGGTTGTTGATTTTACTGCGTAATTGACTAAAACCTGCTTGATGCTATCGTGATTTGGGCTGATTGCCATGTTTTGGGCTTCGTGCCGATTATTTGAATCCTTTAGGGATTATTATCACTGTTTTCATGACACTTAGCATATTAAATGATTTCAGTCCTGAGTTAAACCATGTTTTGAAATGTGCAGTCATATTGTTAAAGTTTAAAGACTTAAATTGCATTTTTCTAATATTTTGAGTTAAAAGCTATTACTTGACATTGCCCGAGTGGCTCATTTGCATATTCTGGACTGAGGATGGATCGGGTTGCACGCCGCAGCAATACTATGATGCTATTGCGCTTGGGCTGTAGGAGCCCCTCCGGAGTCTGAACCCCCACAGTGAGCGCGGGTACCCAAATGGATCGGGCTGCGCGCCGCAGCGGTCATGTGCATTGCATTGCATTCATGCATTGTTTCCTGTTTGTACTACGTGGCATGACATTCAGCACTCTCATATCATTGGCATCCATGTTGTTCTTGCACTGCTTACCAGATACCCTGGTGTTATTTGTTAATAGAGTGTTGTGCCCGAGAGGCTAACTTATGTGCGGACTTGCACTATTTGATAACGCATTCATATGCTTGACTGTTGGAAAATGATATTTTCAAAAGAGGTTTTTAAACTGAGCCAGATATTTTCTAAAGGGTTTTTCACGGTCTTACTGTTTTCTAAAAAGGGTTGTACTGTCCTATATAGCATGATGGAGTGCTCTTACGTGATTTCTTGCCTCTCAGTTATTATTTACTCTTATTACCACTGAGTTGAAAGTGCTCACTTTACTCCCTGCACCTCGCGTGCAGTTGCAGGTATTGTCCACCCGGTAGCGGGTTATTAGCTGATTGAAGGTAGGGCTATTGTAGCTGAGCAAGGTGACCGCCAGCGTTCGCGGCACCGGATGTTGTCTTTTGATTTTCCAGAATTTTTCTTTATATATTATTATTGGCCCTGTAGTTGTGTTCAGGTTTCTTTAGATGCTCGTGACTTGTGACACCCCGGTCGGGTTGTGTTGGGTTGTACATACTGGTTATTATTGTCGTTAAGCTATATTCACCTATTCGTTTATGTTTAATAAATGTTAAAGAGACGATTTGGGTTAGTTGGCTGGCCTGGTCTTCACGAGAGGCGCCATCACGCCCGGGTTTGGATATTGGGTCGTGACAAGTTGGTATCAGAGCCTAGGTTACTAGGTCTCACGAGTCCTGAGCAGGTTTAGTAGAGTCTCGCGGATCGGTACGGAGACGTCTGTATTTATCCTTGAGAGGCCGCAGAACCTTTAGGAAAACTTCCCATTCTTGGAATTTTTATCGTGCGTACTTGATTCAGCTTGAGATATAACTCTTGAAATTCCTTCCACACGTCTGTATGCGCACGTGAGCGCTCGGTATTATATGTGCCTTGATGATTTGTGATTCCCCGATCGAGGGGCGAGATGTAATCTTCGTGAGTATGTTGGGCCAGTCTGGAGGACTTGAGGCCGGATCCTTGCCTATGGCTTGAGCACCGAGGTGCTGATTGTGTGAGCAAGTGTTTTGAACTTATATGTTCAGTATTGCCCCTATTAGCCGGAATGGCGGTTGGATATCCATGTGCTGAGTATGTTAGAATTGTGAGATGCATCTACATGACTTGGTAGTGACGAAGAGGTCTGTTGGATAATAGATGAACTGTTAAGTGTTCGATTCCTATTGTGATTTGATGTGTAGCCCGAATTGAGGGCGCGTGAAGAATATTTCTGTGTCTCCTAGTTGGTAAGTAAAGTGCATTACATGTGGCGGTATGAGTTCAGACGCAGGAAGACTAAATTGACTGTGTAACGTATGTGATGGTGGAAGGTGTGCTGAAATACTGAATTGAGGTGGAGCAGGTGGATTATCTCCTGCGGAGTGTTCTTAAGTTGGTACGATTCTTATGTGTATTATTAGAATATCTCATGTGTAATTGAAGAGTACGAGTTGAAAGTTGATAAATTCGGGTCGCTCTAGAGGGTGGACTCAACTGATGTGGGGATGAATGTGAGATTTGTAGGGGATTACAGTACTAGATGATCTGTGTTTTCACAAACTTGTACATAATTTGAGTTTAATCTCACTATGACATTTTGGCATCATTAGAGTAAAAGTGTTATGAGCTGTTAAGTGTGTCTTGATATATGGCTTCGAGCCAAGTTGGGTAGGTTGCTGTTGATTAGCTGATTGCACGGTTATGTGTTATGTTGGGTACGTCTCGAGGTATGCTAGCGAGTTAGTTCTAGTTACACAGATTGAGCCCAGGATGGCACGAGTGAAGCAAAATTTCGACAAAGGTTATATTATGTTCCATGGGGTATGAGAATTACGGATGCTCGGTGCATAGAGCAGGAAGTGCTTGGTTGTATTGGGATGAGAGTCTCATTTTACGGTATCGGAGTGTCAATAAAGCACGAGTGGTTTTGTTCGTTAAATCAGGTAATTTGCAGATGAATAAGAGAGAATGACTCTCGAGAATGGTTTTAATGTGTTCAAGAATCTACATGTAGCACTCAGGTGTTTTAAGGTGGTGTATGTGACTAAAGACAGTGTTTTCAATAGAAAATATCAAGACTTGTGGTATTTTTATGTTGATAATGGGATCCTATGTGTCGATACCTGGAAAGTAAAGGAAGCGAATTTAGATTCGCAGAAAGTTCTCAGAGTGAAGTATTCTGGAATGTGGTATTTCTGGGAAACAATTGAGAGAGTATTCAGTGGCCTATGGGTCTTAGACAGTGTGGTCTTATGTTCGAGTCTCGTGTGGTAAGCTTGGATTGAGGCATTGTGATTCTACAGCGAGGGAGAAATATCAAGTGGATGATGAATCAAAAGGGGAAATTAGATAGATGGAATAGCTTGATAGTAAACCGAATCGGTATGGTAAGGATGTGATTAATTCTTCGTATGTGTTCGAGGTAATGAGCTTTTACAGGTATTGTGCAGCAAGGCTCTTGAGTTCTGACAGCTTGCTTAGCTGGTCTGGTAGAAGGATTCAGTCGTGGCAATTTAGCTTGTGCAATGGAATTGGGGAGAGAGTTTTTTTTAATGAGTTTTATCGTGGTTTGGAGACGTATATATTGTCTATAGGCATGCGAAGCATGGGATGTATAGTGATTTTATTCTAGATGGGATCAATGGAGAGTTCTCGACTAGTTGGGTACGTAGATGTTTGTGGTTAAGAAAAGGGAGATGGAGTTCTCATGTTATCCTAGCGTGGTATGGTATATGTGATATGTTGTGGAGGATTGGGATTTGTGTGTGTAAGGTTACGGTTCAGTTCATAATGGAAAGTCGTTAAATTCTTAAGCAGCACGGGCAACTGCAGGTGATTAAAGAATCGATCTTCAAATGATTAAGGAAAAATGGTATTGCCAACCATAGTGATTCGACGGGGGTATATGTTCCAGTAAAAAAGGGCAATGTGATGTAAACTGATAATACTTCGGTAGTGTTGCGGCATTTGGGATCGGCTGCTGATATCTGAGTTTGATTGATGGCACAAGGAAATTTTAGAATATCTTTCGTGGAATGATTGGGTACTTGAGGTGTGATATGTATTCGGACGGCGCAATTTGAGATCAGGTATAGTGATTTGTGTGCTATATGGAGTTGGAGACTAGGAGTTCTCGCGTTCAGGTTATGCAATTGTTGTAAATCGTGTGTATCGGCACCGTCTAGCAGTTATTGGGAATTTGAGGTCCGAGTGGATCTTTCTTTGCTTGGTATGCCAGATTTTGGATATGATATTGGATTGTAGACTGGTTGTCTTAGTGTTGGGATATTCTAGACTATTGTGCTACGGGCTATGCCGGAAATGCCACGGGTTGAGTGGCGAGGTGCATTGGATTATGTTCTTGCAGAGTGGTATTATATTTCAAAAGATGCAGCGGACGCCTGAGAAGGATTGCTTTTCTTAATAGGGCCTTCGTGTTGGATGTCAGTGCAGAGGTTCCTACCACTGATTCAGTTCCGGTATTGAGTGACTTTTTTGGATGCATTTCTTGTGGCCGGGCATGTCGCCGGGCGAGGTTGTGGATTTCGATATTGATTTGGTGCCGGGCACCGTATCGTACGGCTCTGGCAGGAGTTATAGTAGTGGAAGGAGCAGCTTCAGGCTTCTTGGTATTGAGTTCGTTGGCAGGCCAATGTGGCTACGTATTTAGCTTGAGTTAGCTTGGTTAGTCTTGGGTTGTATTGTTGAGGGACAGGTGGATTAGATCGTTATTGACCTTGTTAGTGATCTGGGGAGATTTATGAGTTGCTTTTTCTGTGCTGTGAGGCGTTATGATTTGTTGGTTATGGGCACACGTGGTGTAGATCTATTGGGGATTCATAGTGGAAGTCGAGCGGGAAGAGTAATCGGATGTTGCTCGGTAAATGGAGTGTGGGTTATGACCTATCAAGTGGCGTGTCGTATGTTGTTTATTTCACCATGGGTGCAATGAATTGCCTTGGTTTCAGACATCAAATTGTGTGTGGCTGTCGAATTTTGATCACAGTGTCTTGAGGTGCTCCATGTGTAACAGTGTTTGGATAGGATCGCGCATTATAGCGAGGCTGCGTTGAGTTGTGACCTTTCGGGGTAGATTCAGGTGTTCTATTTCTATGATGAGAGACGGGGTCTCAGCCTTGCGTTGTGATGATACTGATGAGCTTGAAGTACAGCTCTTTTGTTTGAGTTATTTTCATGATTTGAGTATATTCAGGTCGTTTCTTGTTGGTACGCGTATTATGCAAGTTGTGGCCCAGGCCTGTATTGAGGTATCATATCACCGGAGTGGTGTGTTGGATTCGAGGTGATCGTTAGAGTCATTAATGAATACGAACAGAATTGAATGCAGCTTGTTAGAGCGATAATATCAGGGTATGGCCCGGAAATCTGATGTGATATTAGTCAAAGGGAAGTGGCTTCATGAATGGTTGATCTGAGGAATGGTTACGGTTTATCGCGTGTTTCATTTGTTGTTGACAGTATATGGAAGTGTTGGAATAAGACTTTAGCTAATAAAAGGTTTTCTATCGGTATTTGGATATTATGGGCAACTGCTGTGAGCAGAGGCTACCGTTTCGAGTGTTTGGATTATGTGGTATATCATATGATCTCACCTGAGGTTGCAGGTATGGGTTATTACAGCTGGTTCAGGTTTATTCTGAGTATAGATGTGAGGTCCTGACCTAGTGTAGAATTTCGGAAAGTGCAATGTGGTTCGACGGTTTATGGTTTAGATGGACTGTGAAATTTCAGCTATATCGTGTTATCGGACCTATGCGAGATAGGGTGACGAGGGATCACCCCGGGTATATGCTTGGTAAGGCCATTCAGCTATTGGGTTGCTTCTAGTACAACTTTGGGTACGCTCGAGGACGAGCGTTTGGTTAAGTTGGGGAGGATGTGACGACCCGACCCGTCGTCTCATGTGTCACTGCTTCGTTTCCCTCATTTTATGCTTCTTCATGTTTCGTTATCGGTATGTGGTGTGTTGGAGTTGATTTGGACTGGTTTTGATAAGAAATGAGACACTTAGTCTCTTTAAGGAAGATTTAAGTTGGAAAAAGTCAACCGGACGTTGACTTATGAGTGAGAAGGTTCGGATGTGATTTCTGGTAATTCGGTTAGCTTCGGGGGATGATTTGTGACTTAGTAGCATGGTCGGAAGCGATTTTGGAGGTCCGGTGTAGAATTAGGCTTGAATTGGCGAAGTTAGTATTTTGGCGAAATCCGGTTGATAGGTGAGATTTTGATCCGAGGTTTGGAATGGAATTACGAGAGTTGCAGTAGCTTCGTTAGGTGATTTTGGATATGTGTGCAAAATTTCAGATGATTCGGAGGTGATTTGGTTGGGTTTTTGATCAAATGTGAGTTTCGGAAGTTTTTAAAGAACTTAGGCTTGAATCCGATGAGAATGGATGATTTTAGTGTTGTTTGATGTGTTTTGATGATTGGAACCAATTTGGATGATGTTTTAAGACATGTTGGTGCTTTTGGTTGAGGTCCCGGGGGCCTCGGGGTGATTTCGGATGGCTATCGGGATGAAATTCAAATTGAGGAAATAGCAGATTTTGCTGGTATCTGGTATGTTCGCTTCTGCGGAAATGGACCGCATAAGCGGTTTCGCAAAAGCGTAATCTTGGTCGCAAAAGCGGTCTGGAGTGGAGTTGGGCAGTTCCGCAGAAGCGGAACAGTATTCGCTTAAGCGAGTCCGCAGAAGCGGACAGGCGGTCGCAGAAGCGGGTTTGGCCAGGAGGTGAGCTTCCGCAAAAGCGGAAATTTGTGTCGCAGAAGCGGCCCTTCAGTTTTAATGAAATTCCGCATAAGCGGACAAAAACCGCAGAAGTGGTTTCGCGGAAGCGGGCGTGGGGACCGCAGAAGCGGAAACCCCTGAAACCAGTAGGAGTTTTATATTCATTTTGTTCCGCGAGGGTTATGTTATTTCCACCATTTTTAAGCGAGCTTGGGAGCTATTGGACGGAATTGAAGGGGGGTTTCGACTAGGTGTGATTGGAGGTAAGTCCCTTGGCCTAAATACATGGAACTTTGATAGATTTAACATGGAAATTGGTTGAAATTCTTCAAAAAAAGGGGTAAAGCTAGGGCTAGAGTTTTTGATAATTTAAATTGGGATTTGATAGGTCATTTGAGCTCGGATTTGGGAGTTCTTGGTATGTATGAACTCGTGGCGAGACGAGGAATCGGGTAATGTGAGTTTTGTAATTTTTCGAGAAGCGGGCCCGGGGCTTGGGTTTTGCTAGTTTCGAGATTCTTGCTAATTTTCGATTGGGTATTGTTCCCTTAGCATATTGTAATGTATTCGCTCTGATTTGGTTAGATTCGACGCGCGTGGAGGCCGATTCGAGGGGCAAAGGCGTCGCGAGCTAGGGATTTCACCGGTTCGAGGTGAGTAATACTTGTAAATGATATCCTGAGGGTTTGAAACCCCGGATTTGCACATCATAGTGCGGTATTGTGGTGACTTGCATGCCAGGTATGAGCGTGGGGTAGAGCACCGTTGGGGATGGTGACTTGGTCCATCCCGGTTGTTGATTTTACTGCGTAATTGACTAAAACCTGCTTGATGCTATCGTGATTTGGGCTGATTGCCATGTTTTGGGCTTCGTGCCGATTATTTGAATCCTTTAGGGATTATTATCACTGTTTTCATGACACTTAGCATATTAAATGATTACAGTCCTGAGTTAAACCATGTTTTGAAATGTGCAGTCATATTGTTAAAGTTTAAAGACTTAAATTGCATTTTTCTAATATTTTGAGTTAAAAGCTATTACTTGACATTGCCCGAGTGGCTCATTTGCATGTTCTGGACTGAGGATGGATCGGGCTGCACGCCGCAGCAATACTATGATGCTATTGCGCTTGGGCTGTAGGAGCCCCTCCGGAGTCTGAACCCCCACAGTGAGCGCGGGTACCCAAATGGATCGGGCTGCGCGCCGCAGCGGTCATGTGCATTGCATTGCATTCATGCATTGTTTCCTGTTTGTACTACGTGGCATGACATTCAGCACTCTCATATCATTGGCATCCATGTTGTTCTTGCACTGCGTACCAGATACCCTGGTGTTATTTGTTAATAGAGTGTTGTGCCCGAGAGGCTAACTTATGTGCGGACTTGCACTATTTGATAACGCATTCATATGCTTGACTGTTGGAAAAGGATATTATCAAAAGAGGTTTTTAAACTGAGCCAGATATTTTCTAAAGGATTTTTCACGGTCTTACTGTTTTCTAAAAAGGGTTGTACTGTCCTATATAGCATGATGGAGTGCTCTTACGTGATTTCTTGCCTCTCAGTTATTATTTACTCTTATTACCACTGAGTTGGAAGTACTCACTTTACTCCCTGCACCTCGCGTGCAGTTACAGGTATTGTCCACCCGGTAGCGGGTTATTAGCCGGTAGCGGGTTATTAGCTGATTGCCTCTCAGTTATTATTTACTCCTGTTTCTTTAAGTCAAATTAAAATGAATTTGACACTTTTTAAGAAATTAAATTGTATTTAATGTAAAAACATAACATCTCTAAACTTCAAAATGTAAATAAAAAAGTGTTAAGAAACGACTCCTTAAGTTTTTGCTTGATACTGTTCCCGAAAAAAAATTCCATAACAAAAGTAGTTAGAATTTCCTTTTTAATAAAATATTTTCTCTTTAAATACAATTTCACTACATGTTGAAAAGATAATTTTCTCTTTTATTTAACTTAGATTTTAGGAATTGAACAAAATCTAATTCCTTCTTCAAAACATACTTTTCTTATTTATTTATTTATGAATTTTAGGAATGCATTCTTTTTTTCTTTTCTTTTATTTATGTGAGAAAATTAGGAATATTTTATATTTTTGTTTTTGACTTGTAGATGAACTTTTTTTTACTTTTCGTAAGTATATTTTATATGAGATAAAATTATAATTACACTTAGCATATATCTTTTTTTATTTAAGTTAGGAATTACTAACACTTTGAGGAGAATTTTGTACCTTCTTGAAAAGATAATTTTTTATTTACGTTAGGATTTTTTTTTTGTTTTTAGTAACAAAATTATTTTGATACTGTGAAATAAAAGAAAAAGGTTAAGGAACATATTTCAAAGGATCAAATTAACAAAAGCATGTTGTTCTGCTATCTTTTGGTTATCAGAAAGGAAGAGAAAGTTTTCAAAGACTCTTTTTTTCTTTTATTGCTTGACAAGCAGCAAAAATTTCAAGAAAATATTTTCATAACAAAAATAGATGCATTTTCCTTCTTACGCAATTTTGTAGGAATTGAAGTTCAATACAAATTCCTAACTATTAGTTTAGTCTAAAACGTTTTTTTTTTTTGGGTAAAACGATGTAGAAAAAGTCAAAGTTGGATAATTATAGTAAACTTCAAAAGTCCTAAATATTGTAGAATATCTTAAACAATTCGAATAAGAAAACGTGTATAACTAAAATTTTAGTTGATTTCAATTCAAATGACTATTTTGTCTAGTGTGAACTTTATTTTAAAAGGGTAAAAAAGGCGAACGACATTTCGCTAAGGGCCTTCGTGCTTTTAATTTAGTATAGATAGATTATTTTCGATTTGTTATTTTCGGTATTGGGTTAATTAAAATGCTACCAATCATATACTTAATTAAATTCCACATGATTCGGTTTTATTTCTTTCGATTTGATTTATTCGGTTCGGTAACTTCAGTTTTGTTCGATTTGAATACTAATTAGTGCATAGAGTGATAGACTGTAATATTCTTAATTAAAGTACTCAAAAGTACAAAACTAAAAATGTTGACAAAGGTTTTGGTCAAAACCACTGAATATCAATCCAGAGAGAGAAAACTATCCATAAATGAATAAATTTGATCATTAGAAATATCTTGTTACTTGCTTAGAGTTAATTGATGAACTTAGAGAATAGCATAAAGTAAAATTTTAGATTTTTTATATTTATATTATAACTAATAATATATTATTATGTAATATAATATATATTTCGGTACGGTATCGTTATCTCGGTATTTTATTTTTAAATACCAAATACCATACCTAATACCAATTTTTTTTTTAAAACTCAAACCAAATACCATACCGAATACCAAAATATCGAATATCAAATACCAAAATTTTCGATTTCGGTACGGTAATTCGGTATTTATCAAATTATCAGGTAGAAGATATAATGATATAATAAAAATGACAAAGAAGTGAAACAATAAAGAATTTATGGAAAGTAACAACATGGAATCAAAGGAAACAAATACAACACGAAAGGAAACTAGAATCTTACATGTTAAGGAAACAACAACCAAACAATACAGCAAATAGAGAAGATGACAATGGCACTCCCGAGGTACCGCCTCGTAGTCCCAAATCATAAAATAGCTCTCAGTCTTTCCTTATATCACCGCGGTAGCCTTTATATTTTGTTTTGAAAATTATTTTTCCGAAATAGCATCCCGCGTTTTAGCCTACCTTATCACAACGCAAGACTTCTAGTAGTTCCCCTACTAGCCACGCGTATCAAGCCCACCTTATCTCACCGCATGCTTTTAAACATTCAGACCTTACACCACCGCACATGTATCAATAATCACGACGACACGACAGAAATCTCGTGCAAACAATAACAATCGCACGGCAGAAACCTTGTGCAAATAATAACAACAGTACGGTAAAAACCTCGTGCAACCAGCCAAACAATCACCTCAACACGAAAGCCAAACATAACAACTATATGAATGATATTTCACAACTTACACCTTGGCTCAATAGAAATCACGGTCTTGCAACTCAACACCAAACTCAACAGCAAGATATTTCAAGAATAACAAATTTCAAGTAAGAATTCCACAGTTAGGTAATGAATACGAAATCAAGAAAGTCAAGTAGACATGTGAAATTAGGCTAGACATGATGACTATAACATGCTAAAGTAACTCAATTAAGGCATGAAAAGGAAACTACATAGCTAAAATCGGAATTTCAACATTTAGCCCGTATACGCACTCGTCACCTTGCATACACGGCCTTCACATATCATAAATTATCGCAACAGTACTAAATCCTGAGGGAGATTTCCCCTATACAAGGTTAGACAAGTCACATACCTCAAACCACGCTCAATCAATCAATTAGAAGGCCTTCCCTCAATTTTTCCAACTCCGAACGGCTCGAATCTATCCAAAATAATTTCATACTATAACTATATCTATTGGAAACTAGTTTAAATAATGAAATTATCATCTTAGCAAAGAATTGGGAAATCGCCCAAAAAAGTCAACCCGGGCCCGCTTCTTGAAACCCGACCAAAATTATAAAAATCGAGCACACATTCGATATCGAGTCCTACCATAAAATAGTTATTCAAATCCGATCCCATTTCGCCTTTCAAAATCCAAAAACTTGGTCTAACTACTTCTACACTTTTTTTCCAAATTTTAAACTCCAAAACACTAATTAAAAGATGTAATTAACAGTAGATTGATGGGAATTAATCAAAAACGAGCCAAGAACCCTTACCCTAACACTTCCTCCGTAAATACCTCAAAATCTCGGCTCAATCCGAGCTCTCAAAGTCCCAAAAATGAAAATGAAGCAAACCTCGAAAAATCCTCGTTTCTGCCCAGAAGAATCGCTTATGCGAAGCCTTAGCCGCACCTGCGGACAAACCATCGCAGGTGCAGACTTCACTTAAGTCCAAAGGATCCGCTTCTGTGTAAAAGCCCATGCACCCGCGCATGAGCACCTGTGGCTCGCGCGTCGCATCTGCGCGCAGGTACGCACCCGCGATCCTCTCCATCGCAGAAGGGAAGCCGCTTTTGTGGAACCTTTTCCGCACCTATGAGCCCTGACCTGGGCTGCCTTCTGCGCTTCTGTGTTCCCCACGTGCACACGCGAGTCCTCACCTGCGGTCATTTCCTCTGCAAGTGCGATGACACCAGAAGCTGGAATTTTTCAGAAAATGCACAAGTCCAAAAATTGATCCGACATTGCTCCGAATCACACCCGGGGCCCCAGGGACCCCGTCCGAGTATATCAACTAGTTCCAATACACCTAACGGACCTGCTCGAGGACAAAAACCACATCAAACAGTACGAATTCAACGAATCGCAACCCAAATTCAAGCTTAGCAATTATGAACTTCCAAATTCCGGAACCGGCGCCGATTCATACCAAAATGACTCCAATTGACACTAAATTTTACACAAAAGTCATAATTGACATTATGGACCTACTACAACTTCCGAAATCGGAATCTAACCCCGATATCAAAAAGTCTACTCCCTGTCAAACTTCTCAAAATTCCACTAATTTTTCAACTTTCGCCAACTCACGCCGAAATGACCTACGGACCTCCAAATCAACGTCCGGACACGCTCCTAAGACCAAAATTATCATACGGAGCTATTGGAACTGTCAAAACTCCATTCCTGAGTCGTCTTCACATAAGTCAAACTACGGTCAACTCCTACGACTTAAACTTACAATTTAGGGATTATGTGTCCCATTTCATTTCGGAACTCTCCCGAACCCGACACCAAGCACTCTAACAAGTTGCATGACCACAAAATAAAATAGAGGGAGCAATAAATAAGGGATCGGGACTAATACTCTCAAAACGACCGGCCGGGCCGTTATAGTGAACCTGCTCTAGAATTGGCTTATCATCATCCATTTGGAACTTGATCCACCTTCCAACCACATACTTCTTTTTCCCTTCACCATCTGCACCATATTTCTTCTCCAAACTGTCCCATATGACTTTAGCAGATTTATAAATTCTAAATAAATCAAACAGAGGGTTAGTCATATGGTTAAGCATATGCCCTCGAACAGTTTTATTATATTTTTCAAATTTCTTTTTAGCATCATCGTCAACAACAATAGCAACAGTAGTATTAGAAGCATTAACAACAATTAGTAGTATTAGAAACAACATTAGCATAAGGTTCGTTGAACAAAACATTATCAACTTCTAATTTTTTCTATCCAAAGGCTCAAGCTTTGACAAATCGGGAAGAGTTTTAGTTAAAGTGGTAGCCATTGATCAATATTATACGTGAAATCACTTCCAAATTGTTAGAAAAATAGTTGATAATATTGACCAAGAATAATAAGAGAATAGAAATAACTTATCGAATAAATATTGTGTCGTGGCAAGCCACTGCCTTGAAAGCGATTTCGGTCTGACTAGGTGCAAATCGTCAAGATCGATTGTTCCCCAAGGTTCCACGGTACTCCCAAACACGTGCACTCGCGGCTGAAAGTTTGGAGTTTGCGAAGAAGAATTGCCCAGAAAAAATTGGAAGAAGAATAGTCTTCCAGGAAAATAAGAAGAAGAATAGTGTTTTTAGAGGATGAGAGAATAAATGTTTTGGTGGTTATTTAGTTCACAAATGATGATGCTTATATAGGCAAATCATCTATGTTTTCTTCCATCGGAAAAACGTAAGAAGCCAAATGAGAGTTCGTGTTATGTAACATTAATCTTGGTTTAATGACAAAATTGTCATAAAGACAGTAACTTTAAACCTTCTGAAAAGCTAATATCTTTTCACAAACGAAGTCACAAAAATTAAGAAACCGTCATGAGGATGAATGTGAACCATTTATGAAGTAGTAACTTTATTCTCCCACTCAGCATATACATACAAAAAATGTTAAATGAATTAATGGTGGAGAGGTATGAGAATTAACCACAGATTAATTATGGATCAAACATGTTCTTTATTCTTTGCATTATCAAAATAGAATATAACGCCTAAAGAGGAATAATACCAACATTTCTATCTTCAAGATTGGTAAATCCACGTACATATTACCCTCCTCAAATTAACTTCACTTGTGCAGGACAAACTACTTTGGATTTGTTGTTGTTGTATGCTTTTACGTCCAATGGTCCTAACTATTTTATTTGGGAATCTAAACTGAAAGAAAATAAATTAATGAATTCCCAATACCAAAGCTACACTCTTGTTTTGTGGCAATTGTTTTTTTGGAAGGTCTAAATCATACATTGAAACATGTGGCATTTTGCTCAATTTTACCTTCCATTAGAAGTTGGATTCAACATTCATGCCGACCTCTATTTTAATAAATTTGTAGTGTCAAAGTTGGAAGGTTAATCATGTACTGTGTATAGGCATGTGAAAAAAATATTTGAACATCAAATTTGAAGTCATGAGGTAAATGGTGAAGTTTTTAGGATAATTATAAATCTAGTTGAAAACTCTTACATGCATGACTAGAGGCGTCAAATATGCAGTTAAGATTAATTTAGACAGATCAAACGGGATTGGGTAATAGATAGGCGTGACACACCCGTATAAATTTTTACTTGAAACAAGATGATTCACTTAGATTTAGGCTAAAAGTTGAATTATAGCACAACCCTTCCGACTTAAACTATTTTTTTCATTTCTTCATTTTTTTTTAAAAAAAAATTAGTCTCAAATTCCGAAAATTTATTAAAAAGCGTGTTGTTTATACTAGTTGTGTTTACCCTAAAATTCGAGTAACAATTAAACCTATATTGTGATTTTAAGGGTACGTGATTTAATCCAATACCAATTGACAAACAAGGAATTAAATAGATAAATTAAAGAATAAAATAGATCAAACCAGTGTGTAAGCTAAATCTCGGCCTCGATCAGTGATAATCTCGAGGTATGATAATGGGAGTAATAAATGAAAAAAATAACTCTAATGAACAATAAGTGAAATAACAAGAGAGTAATGCGTGTATATTTTCTTATCAGTGAACAACGTCCCTACAAATGGATGGGATTCCCCTTTATATAATAGGGGAATCCTAAATAAGGTACCCTTCTAATTATAGTAGAAAATCATATTTGACAACTATCTAACCGCCGAAGACCAATCCATTCTAAAATTCATGTCGTGATCTCCGGCCCGTTGCGGGTATCTCGCTCTTTCCGTTACTGAATCATAACAGTATCATCTCGGAAGCATGCCTTCTTCTGACCTCGGTAAGTGATATCGACCTCGACATTGGAAAGGAGCTTTGACCCCGAGCTCGGCGTCCTGGCCTTCCAACGTGGTATCACTTTTTCCATCAAAGAACGAAATCGGGTAGCCCTGATTTCCACCGTATACAGATAATCCTCTCGTTTCTTAGAATAAAATGATAAGAAATGACTTGAGCCTTGATTTTCTGAAGACCCTGATAATGATGTCATCCCCATGACCTAAGCGGTTGAGGTAACCGAAACGTCCCGTCGGTACAGTTCTTCAAATCATTAAATGACTGTCAGTGGGCGGTCGGCCACTAGCGCCACCGAAACATCGCCGTGGATCTATAAATACTGGTTCTTTATTTGAATAAAAACTTTACTTCTATCTTCATCAAGTTTTTTCAAGTCTTTTCCTCTCTCTGTCTCTTCTCTTTCACCATCCATTGAATCAATTTCGTTAGTACCAAAATCGAATTTCGCCTCTTTCCGCTTCGTTTCACCTGAATCAATGGCGTAAATCTCCAAAACTGTCCCACAAAAAGAGAAAGCTTCTTCTTCTTCTCGGTCGGCCGGTGACAAAACGCCGGTGGAACCGTTCCTTCACGAGATCGTTCCCGGCCCTTGTGTCCTAAAAACCGACTTCAAAGTCGAGAATCCTCCGTCGGTCCCCGACCGATGTGAACATGTATCGAGCTATATTTGCTCGATAATGGCGAAATAGCTCGAAGTCGTGAAGGAAGACTACAACTGGGGGCCCGAGGTCGTGGTACAGATCCCCGCCCCTGAAGAAAGTATCACAACTCACGTGGAGGGGTTTCTAAGTGTTTACACTTACCCCTTCACATTGGGTCCTCTTGACCCAATTAGCTTCGTTTTTTGCAAGATGTACCAGGTTACCCTCAGCCACGTGCATCCCTCGTTCTGGCGCATAGTGATTATGCTCCGCTTCTTCTCTGGTAAGACCAAGGGGTGGGAATTCACTCTCAGCCACCTCATACGGCTGTATCGACCTCGACTTTATCGAGGATTAATCAAGCTTCAACGCTGATCAACGAAGTCCTTTTTCGCAAGTATCGATGAGGATAAGGATCGAGGTTGGATGAGCTGGTTTGTGCGGGTAAGGACCTGCGACCTCATCCCCGAGGAGAAATTTCCGTTCCCCGAGAAGTGGAACCCTGATCGTAAGTATTAGCCATTAATCTTCGTACTTTATTCTTTGCTTTGTGTAACACTTCCATCTGTTATGCAGCGGTTGCTTGGATGCCTCACGTCGTCCCCGACCTTAAAGACCGGGTTCGAAAGTTGGCTGCAACTTCCTCCCATACCGAGCACTGCTGGCGTGACTTCGCCAATGGTAGATAGGAGGCTAAAAATCATGGTGAGTTTATCCTGTATGCTTACGACGTCCTTTTATGAAACATTTCCTTTCGCTCATACTTGACTCCCTTTTACGGAGGCCTCGGGGATGTTGCTGAATTGAGGCCGGCCCCCCCTGGGGAAGAGGTGGTTCCCGAACCTGCCAAGGACAAGAAGAGGAGAAGGGCCTCGCCTTCTGATACCCCGGAGCCTAAGAAGAGTAGGGCTCGTAAGACAAAGGACGACTTTGCTGCTCTGTCTGCCGGCGTAGCCCAAAAGCTACGAGATGAGGAAGAGGAGGGGGAGGACGCCTGTTGTGAGCTGGTGCCCCGAAAGAGGGGAAAAGTCGAAGATTCTAAGGCAGCTGGGCCGGTGATGGTCGAGGAGACTCACCCTCGAACCGAGGAGATCTCGAAAGGTACTCCGAGCAAAGTCCCCGAGTCATCGAGGGCCCAAGATATTTCTTGCCGTGATGAACAACCGGCGAATGTGCCCGAAGGGTCGCCCTTCAGAAGGAGAAGAGTGCCCCAAGAAACTTGCTTGGGGCAATCCATATTGATGATTCGCCGCCCGGCCCTGAATTTTCCGAAGGGCAATTTCGGGAGGCTGGATCTATGGAAACCCCCGATATGGGAACGATCCACGACGGGGAAGACATATTCTGTGGTCACCTCGCGGGGGTCGATGATGTTTCCGACCTTGATGCGATGATGGTTTTTGATGAGGCCCATCGTATCCTAAATCGGGTAAACTTCATTCCCTGTTATTACGTTTGCTTTTATTTTCTTCTTGCTAATTTCTTTCCTTTCTCCATAGGTTGTGGTGCTTCATTCGGAAGCGTTCTCCAAGTCCCAGGCGGAGCTAAACCGGTGTGAGGCTGAACTCAAGAAGCTTACTGAGGAGAGAGATGCCCTCAAATGCCTCTATGTGAAGAAAGAAGAGGAGATCAGGGGCCTTCGAGCAGACTTGGCCTAGGCTCGTAAGGAAGAGGCCGAGTTAAATGCACAGGTAACTATCCTTTCGAAAGAGTACGGTCTTGGCTCAACTATGGAAGCTAATACTTCAATATCTCAGCTGCAGCAAAAGCTGGAAAGGATCGAGCTGCTCCGAGGATAAGTCGATCAGGTCAAAGCCGACTGCGATCGGTGAAAGGAGAACATGGACCGCCTAGCTGCGGAGAAAGAGGCTGCCTTGGCCAAATTGTCATCGGCCGAGGTCCAACTTCGGGGAATCAAAGAGAAAATTTTAGCCCAGGCTAAAAGGATTGAGAAGCTCGAAGCCGAGCTTGCCGAGGCCAAGGCGGAGGTTGGGAAAACGAAGATCGCGGCTGACAAGTCCATAGCTGTGTATTTGGCCGATGCCAAGGCTGATCAGGCACAGCTAAGGGAGGCTTCTGCCCGAGAGCAACAAAGCAATGACTTGGCCAAGTGCCAATCCCGGAGGGAGACCCTCGAGGAAATCCATGCTCGAGGTGTTGACCTCTCTAAAGAGATAGCTCAAGCTAAGACGCTTGAAGGTGATGCGAGGTTGCTTGTCTCCTCCGTGACGATGACGATGAGAAGGCAGCTAAGGCAGATTCGATAACGATGAGGGGCTCGAAGGAGAAACTACCCCCGAGGGAGAAACCAGCCTTCTCCCCGGACAAAGTTAGGATTTTATTTTTCTTTTCCTTTTTTTTGTAAGACCTCTGTCGGTCCCTTGTACATATCCCTCTCCAAATATATAAAAGAAAGTTTCTCTTGAATTCCTTCTAGATCTTTATAAACATATTTTTTGCCTTGTGAATTTTTTAGCACAATCTTATGCTTTGAACGGTGTGTTCGAGACTTTGGTCTTGGGTGGCTTCCTCGAAGTCACCATTGCCCAGTTCGAATAAGGTTCAAACTTGAGGCATAAGCCCTTAAGGGTTTGTGTCGGATAATGGTGAGTCCCCGAGCCATAGTCAAGTTATTTTTTATTTGGGTTCGGGATAGTCGGACCGTTGGGTTCGGATGGACTGAGAACAAGATCTCGAACTCTAAATGTATCGGCCCTTAGGCTCTTTAGATCGGGCCGATATGGACTCTAAAATATGTCTATTATTCCCCTCTTTCATCTTAAAATACTTAGTAAAATTTTCTTTATGCCTTAGCATGCATTTTTCACCCATTGGGTTTTTTGAGGGTTCGATGTCGATTAAAACCCCTCTGCTTTTTGTGCCTTAGCACGTTTGTGTTAAGGTAGTTTGATACCTCTTAAGGTTTTTCGAGGGCTGATTTTATCGGAGACCTTTTGATTATTTGCCGACGGTAGCCTTTTTAAACTGGTTCTTTAAAGAATTTTAAGGCCTAATTTTTATTGCGGGACTCGGACGTCTCCGAACCGCATGAATTTGGCCGTAGCCTTTGGGTATGCCCCTTGGGCTTATTTCCCAATAACACTTCGAACTTGTTCGAACTGTTAGTCCCCGAAATGATTGCCTTGGCCTATAGATCGAGGGGTGCCTCTTTGAGGTCTTATGAATTCGAGTTTAGATAATTCGAATATGTCGATCGTCGATGACAGTCCCCGAGTATTCGAGGTATATTTGTGCTTGGCCCTTGAGCCATTTCTCACAAAATCATAAGTACAGAGCTCGTATAGTAAAAAGTTTTTGTAACAATCCGACCTGTCGTTTTGAGCTCTAGCGCGTCGTTCAGCGGTTTGAAGCCCTGAGTAGCTTCACTTCAGGTATTATGACTTGTACACGTGGTCAAAATTGAATTTCGGGATGTTCGGAGTTGATTTGAAGAGAGAATTCTCATTTAGGAAGCTTTAAGTTGAAAGAATTGACTAAGATTGGTTTTTTTAGTAAACGACCTCGGAATCAGGATTCGAAGGTTCTAGCAGGTTCGTATGATGATTTCGGACTTGGGCGTATGTCCGGATCGAGTTTTGGAAGACCTGGGAACATTTTGGCACCTATTGTGGAAGTTAGCATTTTTTTAAGAATTTCATAAGTTTGGGTTGAAGTGCATCTTAGTGTTATCAATGTCCGTTTGGGATTCCGAGTCTGGGAATAGCTCCGTACGGTGATTCTGGTGTTGGGAGCGCGATCAGAAGTGAACTCAGAGGTCCGTGGGTCATTTTGGAGTCATTTGGCTAAATATTATTGGATCGGGCCGTACGACCTCGGCATGACTTGCGCATGCTTGTATTGCTTGCCTTGAAATATATTGAAGTTGATATTGTTTCTTCCCGGCTTGAGAATAAATGTATAAATGATGAGAAGGAATTTGGGAATTTCCTATAAAGGAAAAAATTGTTTACTTGCTTCATTCTACCGAATTACAATCACGTTATAAAAATCCTCAATTTATTATGTTATTAGTGTATTATTATTGGACCACTAGTAAGTGTCGAAGTCGATATCTCGTCTCTACTTCTTCGAGATTAGACGGGATACTTACTGAGTACACGTCGTTTTCGTACTCATGCTACACTTGCTGTGCATTTTTGTTGCACAGGCACATGTATTTCCAGTGGCCTATTGGGCGTAGCAGCATGGATGATACGGAGACTAGGTGAGCTGCATTTCCCGAGGCGACCCGCAGCCAGTATAGTCTCTTTCAACGTATTGTATTTACTTTCTGTCCAATTTGTATTCCTGACAGTTATTGTACTTTATTCGATCTCTTAGTAATTGCTCATGCACTTGTGACACCGGGTTCTGGGATGTTTATGGGATTATTTAATATTAAGTTTGTTAAAGACATAAATATCTATTCACTGAAATTCATTACATATTGTTTAATGTATAAAAGAAACGATTTCGAAGTTATTAAAACAAGAAATTACAAGTAAATTGGTGTTGGCTTGCCTGACAGTGGTATCCGGCGCCATCACGACCCTTAGTGGATTTTGGGTCGTGATAGTTTTCTTTGAGACACAAAATGTTTGATATATGAAGAATGCTTCTTGAAATAATTTATACATGCGTACATGTTTTGCCATCGGGGCTTGACTGATCTATATGGACACGGTTCATTCGACCGTTTGGCCCATTATAAAGTTTCCCTATCGAGACCCTTTGACATGAAGTATTTTCCTCGAAAATATAACCTCCGAGGGTGATGCCCCCTAGTATTCGAGTTTGATTGAAAAGAAGCCTTAGATACTGTTGAATTTTCCTCAGGTAGCATATGATTGTTGCCTCGTTAAAAACCTTGCCGAAAAAACCCATTTGGTATAAAAACCGATCTAAGGGAAAAAGAGTGCAACTGCCCCAACCGCAACATCACTCGCGTCACACATGGGCTCAAAAGGCACGCTCCAATTGGGTGCGGTAATAATAGGAGTGATGGTCAACTTGTACTTGAGGAGTTCAAAATTGTCATGCATTCCTCATTGAACACGAACTTTGCATCCTTTTCCAAAAGTTTGCACAAAGGATTCACTACCTTCAAAAAGTCCTTGATAAATCTCCGGTAGAACCCCGCATGCCCAAGAAAACTTCTAACCCCCTTGACAGAAGTAGGGGGAGGGAGCCTTGAAATCACCTCAATTTTCGCTTTGTCCACCTCTATGCCGTGCTTTGAGATTTTATGGCCAAGGACTATGCCCTCCTCAACCATGAAGTGGCATTTTTCCCAGTTGAGCACAACATTGGTTTCTTCACACCGGGCCAACACCCGATCAAGATTCTTCAAACATTCATCAAACGAGTCACCCACAACACTGAAGTCGTCCATGAACACCTCCAAAATGTCTTCCACCATGTCGGTAAATATGGCCATCAAACACCGCTGGAATGTAGCCGGTGTATTACACAACCCGAATGGCATCCTAGAAAAGGCAAAGGTACCATATGAGCAAGTGAAGGTGGTCTTCTCCTGATCTTCCAGAGCAATCAAAATTTGGTTGTACCCAGAATACCCGTCCAAGAAACAGTAGAAGGCACGCCCAGCAAGTCTATCTAGCATCTGGTCAAGAAAAGGCAATGGAAAGTGATCTTTGCAGGTCACTTTGTTCAACTTGCGGTAATCCATGCACACCCTCCATCCGGTGACAGTCCTGGTAGGAATTAACTCATTTAGCACATTGGTAACCACGGTCATACCACCCTTCTTTGGCACACATTGCACTGGCGAAGTCTAAGAACTATCAGAGATGGGGTACACAACCCCGGCATCCAACCACTTGATCACCTCCTTTTTCACAACTTCTTGCATTGCCTCGTTCAACCTCCTTTGATGTTCCAAGGAGGGCTTTCCATCATCTTCAAGAATAATCTTGTGCATACAAAAGGCGGGGCTTATCCCCCGAATATCAGCTAAGGTCCATCCAATTGCCTTCTTCCGTTTTTAGAGCACCGCCAATGTGGCATCTACCTGCATGTTAGTAAGACAAGAGGAAAGAATAACTGGAAAAGTTGAACTAGGGCCTAAGAATTCATACCTGAGGTGTGGAGGCAATGACTTCAACTCCAACACGGGAGGTTCCTCGATTGAGGGCTTTGTTGGTGGAGTCTTCCTATTCTCAAGATCCAAAGATAGCTTCCGAGGCTCATAAGAGTAAGAGCCCATTTCATGTAAAGCATTAACATACTCCACCCGGCCTTCATCCTCATTTACATCAAGATTCAACAATACTGCCTCTAGAGGGTCCTCCACATTGATCATTGAACTAGTATCATCAATTATCACTGCCGTGACAAGATCCACGAACGAGCACGCTTCAGTACAGTTGGGCTGCTTCATTGACTTACACACATGAAAGACCA
This sequence comes from Nicotiana attenuata, assembly GCF_001879085.1. Lineage (NCBI taxonomy): Eukaryota > Viridiplantae > Streptophyta > Magnoliopsida > Solanales > Solanaceae > Nicotiana > Nicotiana attenuata. The sequence goes on from NW_017670320.1 coordinate 145,730, forward strand.
CTTTTTCATCACCCACCCCAAAGGTGAGTTCCCCTGCTTCCACATCAACTAAGCCTTCCCAGTTGCAAGGAAAGGTCTTCCCAAAATTATAGGTACCTCAAAATCGACCTCACAGTCGAGAATCACAAAATCAGCCGGCAAGATGAATTTGTCCACCCGGACAAGAACATCATCAATTATACCCAATGGCCTCTTCTTTGTTCTATCCGCCATTTGCAATCTCATGGAAGTCGGCCTCTGTTGCCCAATACCCAAAGTCTTGAAAACTGAGTAGGACATCAAGTTGATACTTGCCCCCAAATCACATAGAGCTTTTGCAAAGTCTGCACTCCCAATGGTGCAAGGAATGGTGAAAGCACCGGGATCTTCTAG